>NC_142605.1:26787127-26977056 GCF_041222555.1 Hakea prostrata | reverse complement strand
TAATCATCCATGACTCTCAACTGGTTCAATTTGCGTTGTTGTTTTTGATCCATGTCTATACCCTTCAGTATTGTGTGGTGAAGCAGCAGCTCTTCATGAGGGGCTCCTTGCAGCGATTGAAGCGAATTTTTCCCAGGTGTGCTTTGAATCTGATTGCCAGTAGCTGCTTTCTCTAGTTATGGTGATGGTCTTGATGATCTGTTAGAGGATTGACCGATTCTAGAGGATATTAGAGATCTTTCACAGCTCTTCCTTGGTTGGTCTTTGTCCTTTTTTTTTTTTTTTTTTTTTTTTCTATTCTAGAGAGGCTAATTGTGTAGTCTATGCTCTAGATAGGAAGGCATTTTCTTTGGCAAGTAAGACATCCTGGCCCATTTCCTTGCCTTGGCTTATTTATCTTTGAAATCAAGTTGTCGAGTGTTCCTTGTGCCCTGATTTTCAATAAATTATCTTTCTAACAAAAAAATAAATAAAAAAAGAGTTGTGCTAATTCCATAGCCTCTCAAAAAGAGAAGGAAATGAAAGAAAAATGTAGAAAAATACTAATTGTGGGTCCTATATTTTACTTTTCCAAAAAGTTCCATACATTCATTTTGAAAAAGGTTTGGAATGGAAAAGTTGGGTTGTCACCTCACCAGAGAAGAACAAAAAAACTAGGGTAGAAATTATAGGAGATAATGCGGTTAATTCCTAATCTTGATTTTAAGACTGACTGTTGCATATTACGTAGCTAGGTGCCACAATCCTAATACCTACATGGAGGGAATTACAGAAACCGAATTGTAGAGGATGAAAATACCTTTAGATAGACTTAAAAGGGTTTAAGATTTCACAGTCCATGAGTTGAAATGATATGCTTTGTTCTTCAAAATTCTTCTAGGAATTGCTTTTAACAAAACTGGACTAACTCGCATCTTATAATTTTCATTTTAGTCGAAACATTAATAATCAAAGCCAAGACTTTGAGCCATGGTACATTATGTCACCGAAATGTCGCGATAAATCGGCGAAACATTAATAATCAAAGCCAAGACTTTGAGCTTGGTTTCATTGAAGGGCGACGAGAAACCGAGCTTCGATACGACACTGACCGAAAGTCGCTGGAAAATCGGCGAATCGGTGAAATATCGGCCAAAATCGAACTATCGTTGCTGGCTCTTCACCTTCTCTAACTCTAAGGACGGAAAACTTTACCGCTACTGTTCCCTGCAACTTTTTCTTCAATATCTCTCTCTCCCACTCTCTCTCTGCTTGCATTTTCTTTATTCCGTCAGATCCCCAATTTTGTTTCAGATTTTAACCATGTAAAAAACCGATCTAAAATCTGCAGCGATACTGGAGTAGATGAAGCTTCACCTCGCCTCCGACGCCGGTAAAGAGCTTACCAAGAACATTGGCCTCGTCTATCAGATCAATATCGCTCCCAAGGTTCCTCCTTTCTTCTTCTGTTATTCTTTTCCTTTCATTATTAATTTGGAGCCCTATTGCTTGCTGCTTCCCTTTCTAATCCTTTTATCCTCTGTTTGCTCAGAAAATTGGGTTTGATGAGGAGAGTTATGTGGTTGATCTCAAGAAAGGAGAGGGAGGATCACAGATGACAAAACATAGTTTTTCTGCACTCTCCAACCTGCAACTCATATATCCAAAAATCGCCGAAGTATCGGCAAAATATCGCCGTGTCAGTGGTGTCACCAGCCACCGACACGGCGACATGAAGAGATATATCAAACACTGCTTTGAGCTCACGCATTGAATAATTACCAATTTCCCAACTTTTGTTATTGCAAGGTGCAGCAGCCCTAATGTTAAAGAAATGTGTTTGAAATAATAAAAATTTAAAATGTATATTGAATCTGGTGTTTTCAGGTATCAGTGCAAGCTTCCTTGTTCTACCTATCCTTATATGGTTTTTGTATTGGGCAAAAAAGAAAAGAGAACGCATGATGCTTTTCCAAGAAAATGGAGGTAAACTATTGATGCAACGATTGGATTCACATAAAGAGGCCAGAGTAGATTTCAAATTTTTCACCATAAACCAGGTAAAGAGGGCAACGCAAAATTTCCTTGAAGTCTTACCTGTCCAAGGAGTTTTTGGTTCATTTTTTAAAGGAACTTTACCAGATGGCAAGACAGTAATGGTTAGGAGATATCCACTGAACAAAAACCAGATGAAAGAGCAGATCATACAGTTTGTAAATGAGGTTGATATTCTCTCTCGGATCAATCACAAACATGTGGTCAAACTCTTGGGTTGTTGCCTGGGCACACAGATTCCAATGTTAGTTTATGAGCATTGCTCTCCAGAGGAGAACCTGCTTCTGCATATGCAACATCTTTCATGGGATGATCGCTTGAGAATTGCAGCAGAGACGGCCGACGCACTGGATTATTTGCATTCAGAATCAGTACCTGTCTTTCATGGGAAATTCGTATCTTCTGATATATTACTACGAGAAGAGAAGAAGAATGATGGGTCCTCAGAATTGGTTTCTAAAGTCTGTGATTTTAAAGCTTCGAGATTGGCTCCTCTGTATCAAACTCTAAAAGGTGAATCTGATCATAAAAGTGATGAACTTGAAGCCATCGAGAAATGTGATGTTTATTGTTTTGGTGTTGTTCTAGTGGAGCTTCTGACTGGGGAAAAGAGAGATACACCCGTATTCATATCCAACCTAATGAAACTAACGGAAGAAGGTATGGATCTCTCTACCATTCTGGATCAGAAGATAGCGAAGGATGCAAAGGAAGAACAACTACAGGTAGTTGCTAAGCTTGTAATGGAGTGCCTTCAGGATAGAAGCGAAGATAGGCCCGCAATGAAGAAAGTTAAAAAGGAGCTTGAACCTTTCTTATCTGCAAGTAATCCATGACATGATCTACTGCAGCTTGAAATTATCTGGTAAATATCGTCTGAAGGCTGGATCGAATGAATGGGTCAACTAAGCTAGGTGTTTTGATTTATTTATTTAATTCTATAGGCTGGGTAGCTCGGTAGTCTCAAAATGCAAAGTAGATGAGCAGAATGGGAGATTCCAGGATTTCAAATTTTGTCTTAATGAGTCTATTTTTTTTGTTCAGGTTTGAAGAAAGAAGGATACTTCTCTGCTGAACATGTTCAACATGGTTACAGTAATGGATTGTTGAAACCTGCTATTGAGTTATCCGTTTCAAGGCATGTTGTTCTGTTGGATGCTGAAGCAGTTGCTGATCCTTTTCTTTTTTCTTTTCTTCTTATTGTGTGGACTGGGATATTAGGCATTTGGTTTAGGTTTTCTATGCTAATTGGTTTCTATTACAATCTATCTTTATTTTTTTGTGTGGATGTCACTGTTCGAGACTTATTCACAATTGAAATCGTTGGAAGACAGAAGACTCACCGAATTTTGTTTCTACTGGGAGGGTGACAGGGGTTGAGGGATTGAATTTGTGCCCCTTTTTCGTCTTCCTTTGATCAACTTTACCGGATAGCACAACCATTTCAAAAGATATTATAGATCGCAACAACTTTTTCTTATTTTAGAAGTTCAGATTTTTCTGGCTGAGTGTCGTGTTTCCTTCTCTGAGAATCTAGCCGGCTGACTATTGTGATGTCATTCCACCTCTCTATGATCATGATTCCAGTGAAAACTGGGTCAGCGGCAAAACTCAAACCTTTATAAAAATAGTTTTTGTATTTCTTTTATTTTTTTTATTAGTCTGTGGGACCCATGAGGTAAGGGTGGTACTGAGGCACCATGAATAAAAAATGTCTTTGATGACCTTGATTATGAAATTCTTCATGACATTAATCATGAGGTATAAGGTGGTGGATTTTTTAAGAGTTAGATTAAATCTATACTGTTTATTATTAACAATGTGCATTAAACATTAACTTAAGTCACAATAAACCGTTTTTGCTTCAAATGAAACGAACCATATGGGGTTCAACTGGACCAAACCAACGTTAGTTTTCATTCAAGGGTGGTACGACCTTAGCCGATGGTGGTGGAACTTATCCGGCAATGTCGCCATGTTGGGACCAAGCGGTGATGGTGTTGGTGGGACTGGAAAATCCGGTACACTGCCAGGATTTAAAAAATTCAAGACCTCTTTTCAACCAAATCAAACCCCAAATCATTTTTTCGCTAGAAGCAGCGGAGGAGGAGAAAAAGAACAGGGTTTTTTCTCTAAAACAAAAGCAGCAACAAAAGAAGAAGACGAAGAAGAACAGGGTTTTTTTTTTCTATAAGCAGAAGCAGCAGCAGAAGAAGAATAATAGGAGAAACCCACAACACAATACAACACAAAAGTATTGCACTCTTTTTAGAAGGGAAAAAAAATAAAAAAAGAGATCCATAGAAAATCAGTTCAAAAAAACTCCAAATGGCCATGAGATCATAAATTATCATATCCTAAAGAAAACGATGGGAAGAAAGTTGGATTGCTAATTGAAATCCAACTCACCCACTTCATCAAAGGATAATAGATTTCAAAGACATCAAATAGAAAATTTCCCACTTGAAAATTTTAACCCAAATCGATCCCACTTATTTTCTGTGGATCCCAGTGTAGAACTGCAATAGCAACAAGAACACCTCATACCCAACAGAATTCACAGGAATCACCTGAGAATTCCCACCTCTCGGTGAAGAAGACAACGATGATGCCGAGTTCATCCTTGAACCTGCCAGATCAAGCCCTGCCTAAGCTGACCTTGCATCATGAAAACTCTTAGTTCTACCAAAATCAAATGCTATTAGTTCTACATGATCTTCGCCAACAGACTAATTAAATGTAAACAAATTACTGTTGCAACAGAAATGCCTCTGGTTTCGTCGGAATCAAGGGCACATGAGTTCCTGATCCTTCCTTCATAAAAGAGTTTAAGACATTATCTCAAGCTTTCCCTTGAAAACCAAAAGAAGACAAGATCCGGTCATCTTTACCATTTAAACCCATAACTGGCAAGCCTATAGGTAGATGCTTTGGTATTTTGAGAACATCGAGTGAAGGAGCTTCAATCTGAAGGAGATTTGTTGACCCACTATTCTCATCTTTCCCTCAAGCTGTTAGCATACCCTTGACCGCATGTCCAAGAGTACTAAAAGGGTGAGTTAATTTCTTCTTCACATTTCCAAGAGGCTCTTCAAGAATTCCTCTAAGCTCGTGAGGGATGATGTCAGGGGAGAGTTTGGCGGTAGAGGCAGAATTTCAGGTGGCTTTGGTTCTAGAATGAAAACTAACGTTGGTTTGGTCCAGTTGAACCCCATATGGTTCGTTTTGTTTGAAGTAAAAACGGTTTATTGTCACTTAAGTTAGTGTTTAATGCACATGTAAATAATAAACAGTATAGATTTCATCTAACTCTTAACTTTAAATCTTGGGCGTTCACTGCTTGGAGCAGTGCCACGTAGGCACTGCTTCCAAGCAAAATCCTAAGGTGGTTATGAATTCAATTGCAATTTATACAAGAATCTTAAAAATCTTGATCATGGTGATGAGGTGGGCATACTTGTAAGGTGGAATTTTCTCAAATTCAAGACATTGACCTTAAATTCTTATTGCACTTTCATGGTCATGTATGAGTGGGGTTAAGACTATTGAGTAGATTAAATCCAATTTATGCAAAAGAAATGAATATGAGATTTAATTCTCTATTTAGTGGGGAGGTTATGTCAAGTGGTTTATTCCCATTAGTGGAGACCGGACAAGTTCATTGATTCTCAATTAGTAGGGAATTGATTCTCATTTTGTGAGGAGGTGAGTTATTGTGATTTGTCTGTGAAATTTAAAAGTAACCGCAAGCACACGGTATCATGTAGCTAACGGGTCGATCTCAGGGAGATATGCCACTTAGAATTGAACTTCTTAATAGTAATGCGAGAGTGGAATGATTCAATTTTTGTTAACTAATTAACTAAACTAAACGATCCTAATCTATATGTCTAATGCAATTGAATTGAAACGAAAAATAAATTAAACACAATCAATGCATAAATAAAAGACAGGAAAAAAAAAATGCGAACAATAACAAAGCAATAAACAAAGCAATAAATAAAGAAATAAACAAAGCAATAAAAGGAAAAGGAAATAGCTAAAATGCAGATGCAACACCACCCGTCACCAGAAGCAGAGGCACGACTGTAGGCTTGCTCCGGTTATGTGGTCCGAGATAATGAATGAATAGGCAGAAAGTAAATAACAAAAAGTAAATAACAAAGCAATAAACAAAGCAATAAAAGGAAAAGGAAATAACTAAAATGCAGATGCAACACCACCCGTCACCAGAAGCAGAGGCACGACTGTAGGCTTGCTCCGAGATTATGAATGAATAGGCAGAACAATAAATAATGCTGAAAGTAAATCCTAAATTAAGAATATGGAGGGGTAGATAGAAGCGGGAATGGAGGGAGGAGAGAAGATTAATAAAGAAAGTTACTTACTTGCGAATTGAACAAACGATTCGAATCTCAACCAACCCTAACAACCAGATCTAGATCTAGAATGATCTAAATCTGCAATTGCTAGACCCAGAGAAAAACGAATCTAAAAAAATTGAAACTCGAACTTGAAGCTTGAACTTGAATTGCATTACATAAAAAGATTAAACCTAAACATTGAATTTAGAAATTTAAATCTCACTAATGCAAGCAAAGAAAACTAGAGAAAACCTTAATAAACTAAAGAGAGAATAAAGAATGCTTCTACTAAGCTCTAGAACATGTTCTCCTTTGATGGAATATGATCTCCTTTTATAGAGTTTACATGAGATATGAAGCACGGCTGAATTTGAATAAAACTCAGGGTTTCTATCTGACTCAGCCAATTAGGGTTTTGACGTAGTAATCGCGCCGACTTAGAGAGATCAGATGCATAATTCCACCGTTGGATTTGAGGTTTAAGTAGTCGTGAAGCTCTCCTCCAAAAATCAGCACGATCGTACATCGGATGACCGTTCGATGAAGGGTTTGATCTAAACTGAACAGAGGCATTCAAAAACGAGATTTTTCCTCTTTTTCTTTCTGAATATAATTATTTTTCCTCTTTTTCTTTCTTTAATTAAATCCAAGATAGGAAATAAGATATTGAGGTATGCAAGGACTCTTTTCCATTTGGACTCTCTCAATAATATCTCTGTAGATTTGATTTAAAATCTCAGCCGTAGATCAGATTTGCCTTCTTTATCTCTTCAATATTTTGTAGTTCACCCATAATCACACATGTCTAGTCCATCATGCTCCAGATCAAGCCCATTTTCGCATTTGAGAATTTGAATGGACTTCTTGACATGTAAAATAGCATGATTCAAGCCCAAAACTCCAAATATTTGCTTAAATCTTGAAAAGTCCTAAAATCTGCAAAAACAACATAAAACCCAAGGTAACTCCACTCTAAGTGTATAAAATGCATGCTTTATGCCCTAAGATTTCACACATAAATGTGCTCATCATGATTCAATGACCCACTTCATTACCTTGAGAATCTCAAGGGGTGTAAGGTGTGTTTTGGGCCTATATAAACACACCCCTCCTTGCATGTGGTTTGCAATAGACACTCCTTACATGTCACATCCTCCCAGCCGGTACCCTAACTAGCATACTCGAGAATGTGATCCATAGCCCCGAAGATCAGGTATCGAGTAATCAACCTCCAACATAAATAATAACATAATCATGAACAATAATAATCGGTGCAACAGATAAACCAAAGATCCAAATAAAGAAAGAGTAAATCGTATATATAATCAGAGTACGATTTATAATCAAAGTGTCTAAATCAATAAAGTAAAGTGAGGCGAAATCCCACTCTACAACCAGCAGAAATGTAGTTCTAAAAGAAAAAGACAGAATGAAATCTAATCCCAATAGCAGGTACAATAGGTAACTAAATTGTTCTCAATCTTATAGACAACGTCTCTATAAGTATAAATCTCATAAATGGCACAAGGGCGCTTCCACTCTATGGTCGGACTAAGCATCGTACGGAGCATAACCACCCGCGGAATCTTCAGTGTAATTGTCGTAACCGCAATCACTTTCCTGGAGATATGCCTCTTCTCCTTGCGCTTCTTCATACGAGTAGTCATGATACTCAGAACCTGTAGAGTAATCTAACAAAACATTGTACAAAAGGAATGAGTTTCAAAGAAACTCAGTAAGGCAGTTAAACCATGACAACAGATATAACAGGATTTCAAACAGAGTAATGCTATATGGTATGAAGCACATGATGCATTATGATTCTAACTCTATGTATGCTGGTCTCTATTGGCAGACATGCTTTAAGTCATAGCACCGTACTTCTTTAGGAAAGTCTCATTCACTCATCATCAGTTGGTAATGGGTCCTTCATTCCTCAGGATATTCCATGGCTGGGGGTATAGGTCACCACTCTCTCACATCACCATTGGTTTAAGTACCAGCGCATGTCAGGGTCAAAGCCTAACCAAATGCAAGTCTCCTACTCAGTTACATCAAGTCAGATCCAGATAAGTCCATTCATCGCCCCTAGCGATCCTTTCAGGTATCCTTCACACTAGAGCCCTCATAGTCCCTGACTACGGACTCATCAACCCTATAGGTCATCCACATATGGTAAACGGGAAGCTCTCACGTCCTCTCACGGGTTGGTTACCAGTCTTAAGCGCCCGTGAGCCCAAGTCTACCCATATGCAACCCTACCTATAAATGGCCCCCACAATGTGATTCTTGTCCTCTCACGGGTTGGTTGCCGGTCTTGAGCGCCCATGAATCCCCATTGCTACCACGGGTCGTTCGGTCTCAATACCCCTCCGATTAGGGTCTGACATAACGGAACATCCTAGCCAAACACTACTAGACATTCCTAATATGTCATCCAACAGTTTAAGAAGGTGTCCAAAGGGCCTCTCCGGAAACATCCCATAATATTCCCGTAGTAGTCCTAGGACAGAAGTGTCAAAAGGACACCTCTCCTTCCCAAACCATACTTAAGCATACACAAGCATCAATCCATAACTTCACATGTATGGTAACTTCATCTTTGGAAAGAAATCAATAATAACATTCAACTTGTATATAACTGGTAAGTAAATCATACATGAGTCAATTTAATATAAACAAGTAATGCTACTGATATCAAGACAGTACAACAGTAGTATAACATTGTAAGAATCTAATTAAGGAAATAAACTAACAAGATTCAATATAGAAAATATACAATTTATGTTGTTAAGGGAGTAACCATCCTTACCTTTTATAACTTGCAAAGGAATCTTAAGAATTCAAGTAAGACCTTGACAAACTTGAGAAGAAGGTCCTAAACAAGTGTATACAACATATTATGAAAGATCCCTAAAAGAAATATCAAAACATCCAAAACAGACCAAATCTGGAGTTGCTGTACTCATTGGTCGATTGGATTGGTCTACTGTCTCAGTCGACCAATCAGTCGACCAACAGAGACAGTGGCCTACAAAATCAGAGTTTTAAGAATAAAGAACCGAATTTGGTGGTTCAAAAGGGTACTAAACAAGGGGTAAACTACAATGGTAGTATCCTAACATAAAGAGGACTTCAAAACACTAATCGAATCAAGTTTTAGAGTTACAAATTAGGAAATAAAAGTTACCATAATTAGATTAATCATGGTTCTTGAAGAATTCAAAATACAAATCATAGACAAGAACAATAGGAGAATGAATCATTGATTTTGATAAAGATATCATGGAAGGCATACATAGATTTTCAAGAATTAGATCTAAGAACATGAATCTAAATAAGGAAACAAAACTTACCATAGATGTATCAGTCATGATACTTGAAGAAAACATGGTATGATAGAGGAGAAACAACTAGAGATTGATAGATCATGGATCATGTAAGGAAAACACAACGATTGTCTACTAATATGAGCAGTAAAATAGATCTAAGAAGATCAGAATTTAAATCAAAGACGAACGAAGACAAGATCATGATTCCTTCAAAAGCTTGCAATGATCATGATTACGGACATTACTTTAGCCATAAATCCTTAGAAAGATCATGAGAGATAAGTTCAGAGATGTTTGCAACAGAGAATGCAGCATCTCCTCTACTGTCTCAACTCAAAAAGGAAAGAAAACAAGGATGAAGAAGAAGAAGAGAGTGTAAACATACCTTTTTGTATAAGAACACGAGTTTTGACAAAGATCCGTCAAGATAAACACCAAGAACGCAAGGGAGATGACTTGCAGAGGTCTTTGGTTCGTTCCAAAGAGTCTGGAGGCAGAAAATACGAAGTAGACTCGAGATTGGACTTAAATAGAGCAAGCAAAACCTAATTAGCAAATACAAAACCCATTGGTTGATTGGATTGGTCGACTGGCCCAGTCGACCAATGAGTCAACCAATCAGTTCAGCAAGTTCAAAACAGGGAATTGAAGGCTCAGATCAAATCCAAACATAAAGGGGGTTTGCACACACACCAAGTGACTTACCTAATAGGTAGAAATGCCTTCGAACCATGATAGAGAGCACTCCAAGTCCATCAACTAATCCGATCTTCATCAAGATTCAGTTTCCATAAATAGAACGTTGTCATCAACACTCATGGATTCAAAGCCAGACACCAAGTCTTCCACTGGGATGGCCCAAAGCTGACTTCTTGCTTTACTTCGAGTTGTCGGACCTACAAACAACAGGGTTTTCCGGGTCAAGGTTAGGGCTGGGTTTCACATTACACTCACATTATTTGTTGCTTATTATTTTACAAATTTTTTTCCTTTGAATTAGTCTTAGTGTTGTGCTGTAGCTTTTGGCTCCTTGAAGGGACTAGAAGAACTACCTCATCTTTTAGATGGAGGTTGTATTATCTTGGAGGTGGTGATGCTGAGAACTCTTGGTAGTAGGGTGCATCAATTACCTTAAAGATAGCACTCAAGGTGTGACTCAATCTCATTCGTTGGTGGTTCGTTCGATTGCAACATCAAGTTCTCCGGATTAGCTAAGGATCTTCATCTTTCAATTGTACTACAATTCCATTATTGTATTTTTAGAATTTGTAATACAATTACCCAACAAGTTTAAGGTAATTGATTTCTGAAAGCTCAAATGGAAAACCTTAGAGATGAAATATTCAATAAAGACGAGAACAACAACATTGTGGTTGTTGATAGAGTTAATACAAGAGGAGATCCCTCAAACAACACCATTGAAGGAAATGTCAACAAACAAAGAGAGGACACATTCATCGATCATGATAGTGAAATATCCATTCCTTGCTACCCATGATGGTATGAAATATCCATTTTCTTGCTACCCATGATTCAATCCCTACCAATGTAATCCCAACAGTGACAGATCTTATCCCAGACTTGGGTAAGATGAGGATTGTCACTAAGTTTAACAAAATCAAACAGTTTGAGGTCAAAACTTCAAACAATGGAGGCAAATGTTGTTGTTTTCCCTAGCCCAAATTGGGGTGGCATTTGCCTTGACTGAACCCAAGCCAGGAAAAGAAATGATCCTGTAAAGGAGAGCGAATGGGTGGCTTGGATTCAAGCAAACTACCAAAGAAAGAATTGAATTTTGAATGCATTATCTAATAACTTATACTATATGTATAGTTCATTAGAATATGCTTATTCGATTTGGGATGCTTTGGTTAAGAAGTATTCTGTTAAATATGCCGGTTCAAAGAAATACTTGGTGGCTAGCTTTCTAAATTTTTCTATGAAAAATAATGACACCATATCAACCAAATTGATTTATTTCAAACTTTGGTTGGGAATTTAGCAAAAGGAAAAATGGTCCTACTAGAAGAGTTCATGACCGGTGCCTTGATTAAGAAACTTTGACCTCCATGAAATGTTTTTAAGATTTCAATGAAACATAAGAAGACATGATTGACCTTAAATCAGTTGGTTGTAAGGATCAAAATTAAAGAAAGGAATCTGCTCAAAGACAAGGGTGAAAAAGACCTTGGAGAAAAATGCTTAAAAGCAACCTTGGTGGAAATCAACAAGCAAAACAAGAAGAGGAAAAGTCATCAAGACAATGATGAATCTTCTAAGAATAGGAAATTGGCTTGTTTTGCTTGTGGAAATATTGGCCATTTAAAGCAGGATTGTAGGTTCAAGAAGAAAAAGATTGAAAAGGTAAACCTAGTTGAAGATGATGTATTTGTAGCTATGATCATAAAAGCCAATTTGGTTGAAAAAACAAAAGATTGGGTGTTGGGTAACGGTGCTACAAGACACATTTGTAGTGATCTCAAGATGTTTTTCTCCTATTCCATGGGCTCAAATGATGAAAAGATATTTATGAAAAATTTTCAAAGTGCCCCTGTTATGGAAAAGGTAAGGTGACTTTGAAACTCACTTCGAGGAAGACTATTGTTCTCACAAATGTTCTCCATGTGCCGGATATTAGGCGAAAACTGTTTTCAATTCCTTTTCTTAATAAAATATAAATGAAGTTGGCTTTTGAGAGTGATAAGGCAATTATCACTAAAAACAATGTATTTGTGGGAAGGGATACCTTAGTGAGGGATTATTTGTGCTTAGGGTTTCCAATGTTGTAATAAAAAAGATAGTACTTCTTTTACATACTCTGTTGTTTCGTCCAATTCTTTAGATTTGTGGCATGGTAGGTTAGGCCATAGTAGTGTGAAATATATCACCAAACTATGCAAGTTAGGCATGATCACCGATAAGGTGGAATCTCTTAAGGACAAGTGTAAAACTTGTGTAGAGGCTAAGTTAACCAAAATGCCTCGCAAGACTATGGATAGAAAGAGTGATCTCGTGGAATTAATCCATAGTGACTTAAGTGACTATATGTCATATGACTCAAGGGGAGAAAATAATTATGTTATCACTTTCATAGATGATCATTCTAGCTATACCATGACATATTTGTTCAAATCAAAGGATGAGGCTGGAAAAACATTTATATCTTACAAAACGGAAGTTGAAAATCAACTTGGCAAGAAGATTAAAAGACTTAGAACTAATAGAGGGACTAAGTATTTTAATCTTGATAAGTTTTGTGAGGAAAATGAAATTATCCATGAAACAACCGCTCCATACCAACCGAAATCAAATGGAGTAGCGGAAAAGAAAAATAGATTTCTTAAAGAGATAATGAACTCTATGCTGTTGAGTTCTAATGTACCACTTGATATTTGGGGGAAGCCATGCTAATAGCATGTTATCTATCAAATAGAATCCCACATAATAAAACCAGTATGGTTTTATTTGAAAAATGGTTTGGTAGAAAACCAAGTATAAAACATTTACGTGTTTGGGGCTATTTGGCCAAGGTATTATTACCGGATTCCAAGAAAAGAAAATTGGGCCCCAAAACATGTGATTATGTGTTATTGGGGTATGTGATAAATAGCATAGCATACCAATTCATGGTAATTAAATCCATGGATGATGTTATTGAACCAAATAGCATCATAGAATCAAGAGACATTGAGTTTCTTGAAAGTATATTCCCCTTTAACTCCGCCTCACCTATGAGTAAGGAGAGCCAATTGACCAACGGGGAATTGGACCCAATTCAAAAGAATATCAATCAAGAATTGGTTTATAATGATGCAAATCAACCAAGAAGGAGCAAGCGACTCAAAAGACCCAAATATAAGGATGATGAGTGGCTTGTTTACTTGGTAGATAAGGATCCTCTTAATTATAAAAAGGCTATTACAACTCGATGCCATCTTTTGGAAGGAGACAATCAAGAGTGAACTTGATTCAATTTTGGCAAATAATACTTGGGAATTGGTGGATTTACCAATTGACTTTAAAACTTTGGAGACCAAGTGCATGTTTCGAAAGAAGTTAAAAAGTGATGGATCACTTGATTGTTTCAAGGCTAGACTTGTTGTCAAGGGACTTAGGCAAAAACCAACACATCAATTATTTTGACACGTTTGCCTTTGTGTCGAGAATTGCCTCAATAAAGGTTATGTTGGCAATAGCATCAATACATAACCTGGTCATCCATCAAATGGATGTAAAAGCTGCTTTTCTAAATGGTGATTTAGAAGATGAAATTTACATAAACAACCAAAATGTTGTATTGTAAAAGGACAAAATTGAAGCAAGCGCCAAAGCAATGGCATGAAAAGTTAGACAATGCTCTAATTTCAAATGCTTTGTTATCAATAACGCCAAAAGATGCTTATCTAATAGGTTTCCTGGTGGGAAAGGTGTATTTATTATATTCTATGTAGATGATATGTTGATAATGGAGACAAGCTTGGTAATAGTGAATCAAACTAAACATCTTTTGATGTCTAATTTTGACACAAAAGACTTAGGGGAAGCTGATATGATTATTGGGATCAAGATTGTCAAGCAAGGCAATACCTTATGAATTGTACATGTTTGGATATTGCTCTTGAGGTAGAAAAGTTGAGTCAACATATTAAAAATCCAATTAAGGAGCATTGGAGTGCAATTGATAAATTAATAAGGTACCTAAAAGGTATTGTAAACTATAGTTTACACTATAGTGGTAATCCAACGGTTCTAGAAGGGTATTGCGATGCCAATTGGATTTCGGATACAAACAAATTCGTAGCCACTAATGGGTATGTGTTTACACTAGTAGTTTGGTGGAATCCCTTGGAAGTCCACATAGCAATCATGTGGAACAGGCTCTACCATGGAAGCTAAGTTCATAGCCTTAGAGAAGGCAGGAACAAAAGCTGAATGACTTAGAAATTTAAGACGGATATACCGTTGTGGGAAAAATCGACGCCATCGGTATCACTACATTGTGATAACCAAGCAGCTATTCACTTAACCAAGAATAAAGTGTAAAATGGCAAAAGGAGGCGTATACGCCTTAAGCACAATCTTGTGCAATAGTACATAGATGAAAGAATCATAGCTATCGATTATGTGGAGTCAAAAAGGAATCAAGCTGACATGTTCACAAAGCCTAATCCTATCAAAAACTTGTGTATTGCATCTCTAGGAATGGGGTTAAGGCCTAATCCTGTTTTTTTGTTGGGCGGCCCCGCTTCGTTTGGTTTTGGCCTCTTCACAAACTTGTGTATTGCATCTCTAGGAATGGGGTTAAGGCCTAATCCTCGGGTTACATGATGGATACCTTGCCTATGTGAAGAGGCCAAATACCTACAAACGAAGTCATGGGATGACCGACTCAGTACTACTATTTATAATTGTCCATTCTAGGGTGTAGATGAAGGTAATACAATACCACAAGGGAAAGGTTGTGTGAAGCTCTTAATTACTCTAATCCTAAGGAATGCGGGGGTGTGTTAATTGTCCATTCTAGGGTGTAGATGAAGGTAATACAACTACCACAAGGGAAAGGTTGTGTGAAGCTCTTAATTAATCTAATCCTAAGGAATGTGGGGGTGTGTTAGTTGTGGTGCACATCAGAGACCAACCTAAGTGGATGTTGGGGGTTTGGCCGCCGCCAATGAAAACTTATAGGTGAGTTCTCTAAACATTCATGAATCCAAGATAAGGTACAAGGCCGGTTCAAAAATCCAAAGTGTAATATAAAGGGTAGCTCCAAAAGTCGACCTTTATGACAAGGATGATGGGACGGTCAACTACACTAATGAGGAAAGGTTCAAGGAGTTGACTCTACACATATTTTGTAGCGCAACTCATTTAACCTAGTGTAGGTTCAAGTCTTAAAGACACCTACAATGATGTGTCCTTCAGTGTCTAATACAGTTACAACATGTGTCCGTTTGTGCAATTTTGAAACTTGTGGGGCATTCTTAGGTTTTTATTAAAATCTATATTAAGTTTCAAAATTAATTTTTGCATTTCTTTTCTTTTATTTATTTTGTTAGTGTGTGGGACCCATGAGGTAAGGGTGGTAATGAGGCACTTATGAGTAAAGGAGGCCCTTCATGACCTTGATTATGAGGCTCTTCATGACATTGATCATGGGGTGTAAGGTGGTTATGATATCAATTGCAATTGATATGAGAATCTTAAAGGTCTTGATCATAGTGATGAGGTAGCATACTTGTAGGGTAAAATTTACTCAAATCCAAGCCATCAACCTTAAGTTCTTATTGCACCTTATGACCATTCATAGCCATTACCATGAGTGACGTTAAGCTATTGAATGGATTAAATCCAATTCATGCAAAATAAGTGAATATGAAACTTAATTCTCCATTTAGTGGGGAGGTTAGGTCAAGGTGGTTTATTGCCATTAGTGGAGAAGGGACAAGTTCATTGATTCTCCATTATTAGGGAATTGATTCTCCCCTTTGTGAGGAGGTGAGTTATTGTGATTGAATGACCCAATTCATTACCTTGAGAATCTCAAGGGGTGTAAGGTGTGGTTTGGGCTTATATAAACCCAACCTCTTCCTTGAATGTGGTGTGCGACAGATACATTCCTCACACTTACATTATTTGTTGCTTATTATTTACAAAGTTTCTTCCTTTGAATTTGTCTTAGTGTTGTGCTAAAACTCTTGGCTCCTTGAAGAGACTAGAAGAACTACCTCATCTTCTAGTTGGAGGTTGTTTTATCTTGGAGGTGGTGGTGTGAAGAACCCTTGGTAGTAGGGTGCATCAATTACCTTAAAGATAACACTCAAGGTGTGACTCAACCTCATCCATTGGTGGTTCGTTCAATTGCACAAGTTCTCTGGATTAGCTAAGGATCTTCATACTTTTAATTGTATTGTAATTCAATTATTGTATTTTTAGAATTTGTAATACAATTACCCAACACCTTCCGAAAGAGATGATGGATAGTAAGGTTGATCTCATTGTTGCACAGAAGATTGGCCTCCCTATTTAGATGTTCGAGTTGATTGTCCCTTGTTATATCAGACTCGATTCGGAAGGGTATTGAGACCGAGTAACCCATGGCAGCAATGTGGGTTTGTGGGTGCTCAAGACAGGTAACTCCCATGAGAGTACATGGATCACATTGTGAGGGGTCATTCATTGGTAAGGTCACAAGTAGTAGACTTGGGCTCATGGGCGCTCAAGACCGGTAGCCAATCCATAAGAGGACATGAGAGCTTCCCGTTTATTATTTGTGGATGACCAATAGGGTTGATGAGTCCATAGTCAGAGTTGGTTGTAGCCATAGGATACACTGACTCTAGTGAGAAGTATACCAGAAAGGATCACAAGAGGCGAGGAATGGAAGTATCTGACTCTGACTTGATAAAACTAAATAGAAGACTTGCATTGAACTAGGTTTAACCTTGACATATGTCAATACTCAGACCAAATGGTGGCGTGAGAGAGTGTTGACCTAAACCCCAGCCAAGGTTATCCGAGAAGGTTTCAGGACCCATTGCCAACTGAAGAAGCCAAGATACCAAGATGGTTGAGGGAGAGTGATTTAGACCCTACCCAGAGCAGTATGATGCTATGACTTAAAACATGTCTGCCAATAGAGACCAGCATACATAGAGTTAGATTCATACATGCATTGTCTGTCTCATATCATACTACATCATGTTATGTTTTGCTATCATGTTTACTAATTTATCGTGGATATAACTTGCCTTGCTGAGTTCTTTTGAACTCACTCCTTTTTGCAAATATCTTTGTTAGACTATCCTGCAGGTACTAAAGACTATGAAGGCTAGTACTATGAAGCACAAACTGATGACACATACTACTCCGAAGAAGGTGGCTACGGTGACTATGAAAGTGAAGAATTCATGGGTGATGATATATCGTGTCAGGATTAGTCGTACTCGCATGCTTGTTATGCGCTATTTTGATTTTGAGACTTTCACTTTTAGGTGTTGTGTTTTTAAGCTAGAAGAGACCTTAGTTTAGGGTTGAATATTCTTTTCTTTTCCTTTCATTTTTGGAACCAGTTGTAATCTTTCTTTTGACATTCAATATATTATTCCGTTGTGTTGTGTGGAGTGATTTTCCGCCTCAATCTACATTGATTATTATATTGGTATCATTATTTTCGCACTCTGATTATATTATTATTCTCTGCATCTTATCTTGATCTCTTTGTTTATGTAATATAACATTGATTATGTCTTGTTCGCGATTAATATATTGTAAATGTGGGAGGTTGGTTTCTTCGATACTGATCTTTGAGGCTGGAAATCACACACTCGAGTATGCCGATAGGGTACCGGGCTGGGTGGATGTGACAAAATGGTATCAGAGCCCACAGTTAAAGGAAATCTTAACCATAGGAAACAATAATGGAACATTCTTGAGTCATAGATCCAAAAATGACTCAAGTATTCTTAGATGTGAATAATAGATAACTTGTACTAGAAACTTAATAAATGAAGCATAATTTGTTTGTTGAATAATACACAATAATTATGATTTAACAAACATCACTTAGTGCAATAAAGAAAAGTGCATAATACACAATAATAAAGTGAAACAAAGTGAACTTTATTAATTTCTAGGAATTTTTACAAGAGTTACATCTATTAAAGCATAAAAGGAAATCCTAGTACAATCTATCTAGGAGACCGTCTCGATCTCTTGAGTGTCCTAACATCATCTGTAATTTGAGTGAGCTAAGACTCCATCATCTCCTATCTCGACTTTATCCTCTCATGTCTACTGTGTATCTGCTCTTGACTGACCTTTATCTTTTCCAGTATGGAAGTCATAGCTAACATCTGTGCATACAAGTCTGGTGTCTCAGGAACTGCATGTGATGCATGGTTCATTGTGTCGGCGACATATCGTCGACACAGGGCTATATGTCGCCATGCTGCTGGGGGGCGACACGACTCCCCCAGCGACACGATATATACCAAATGTCGGCGACATATCGCCCTGTGTCGGCGATATGTCGCCGACAAGTCGATATATCGCCAAAAAATCGGCAATATATCGCTACATTCGCCATATATAACAACCTTTCGTTTGTTTTTTGCCGATTTTTCGTTTGCTTTTTGCCAAAGTGAGCGGGACCCCCATATTCGTAGACAACAATATGTGAAGCATGAGCCATACTCAACATAATTGTATAATGAATTGTAAACTTTAGTACATCTCTTTACTACTTGTGTATTTGTGTTCTCTTTGCATATTTACATTAGTTTATATGAATTTTCCAAACTTCCAGTTTTGCCCGCATATAGCTGGACATGTGCCAATTATAAACTTTAGGTTCGGTGATGTTTTAGGTCAAAATAACACTCCCAATGTGTTTATTGGCCTCAAATTAGGTTACACGTCAAATTTCATGTCAAAATGACCTAAATACCCTTCGAAACAGGGGTTTGATTTTTCATCGAACCCTTGCCAAAAGTCGAGCGACTTTTGGCGACACGAGTCGACATGTCGAACCTTGATGTGATGGACCTCCAATCTCGAAATGTGATAATGTGGGAATCTCATGATGACTGGTATCAGCCTCATGCATCTCTATATCATCTCCTGTCTAGTCATCACTATCTGGACTAGCATCCTCATCCGACTCATCATCACCCTCACCCTCAGATCTCTCAGCATGGCTAAGTTGCATCTTATTGATAGTCCTCGTCCCAATGGCATAGCCTAGGGCTCCAGTAAGCTCAACTGTGTCCTCCAGTCTCACCTCGAAGTACCTGAAGATGAGAGTCAAAAGCCATCCGAAGCAAAGGTTCCTCGTACTCGGATGCGCTACTATCTCTACCATGGCGTTTTGAATGATGAAGGACAAATATATCTCGAACCCCATGTAGATGCGGTAGATGACCAAAGCCTCCATCACTATGACCCAATGGTGATGTTCGGCTTTCGGTATGATGTTCTGGCCCACGATACGACCAATGACTCTAGCCGAAGGTCTCACCTAGCACTCGTCTATGGAATGTAACAATGATCGTCGTTCCAAAGCATGGAACAGATCTCGTGAAGCTCGTACAGAAGAAGAAAGGAATATACATCGACACCCGTAGGTATCCATCTACACTCATGTGAATAGTACGGTACCTACAGAATCTGTGCTAATGTCCTCGTAGAGAATCGGATGCGTGTCTCCCGGACCTGACTCTCAATGATCAAATGGAAAGAACCCCGAGCTCTAACCTCGTTGAATGATGATAGGTTGCTGAAGAACAACCTCACCAACTCTAGATATACGGGTAAATCTGCAATGAAGAGATGTGTCCACTGCATGGTGTCGAACCTATACCTCTCCTACCACCTACCAGATGTCCCTGTGGTGGCATGATGTGTATATCTGTGGAGAAGACAAAAGAAGTTTGATGTTAGTGTTTCTGTAGAAAATTCATCAAGAAGGGTATTTTTGTAATTTTTCAGAAAATTTTGATTTTGGCACAGTTGCAATTTGAACATACTAGTATGTGCATAATACTTGGAATAACATGATAAGAGGTTTGTTTGAGGAAAATCCATCAAATTCATGGTCTAAAGGTAAATATTCAACAAGAATGGAAAGGAGATTTTTGCATTTTAGGTCAAAAGTGGATTTTTGGAATTTTTGAAATTGGTTCAATCAAATTGCATGCACACAACTACCATATCATATCAAGCATGTAGAAATTGATTTGGTGTTAAAATTCCTTGCGGTTTGAAAATAATTGAAGTTTTTCAAAAGGAGAATTTTCGGTTGTGTGAATAGTAAAAGTGAGCTTGTTTGTGTTTGTACTTGTTGTTAAGGCTTGGCATTGTATGGAAAATTGTTGGAGCATGTTTCTAAGTATCCCTAAACATGTTTCTAACCAAGAACAGCAAACATTTTATAGCTTTGAAAGAAATCAAAGAGAAGAACATGATATGAGAGAAGTGTGAAGTGGTTACCTTGTGTTGAAGATCAAAGTATGTTGTGGTGTTGTTGTAGAAGCACTAAACCACCTTGAATTACCTTGATAAACATTGGAAATGTTTTCTCGTGGCAAACTCGCCAAGGTCTTTAGTTGTTAGAAATGCCAATTGGGGAGTGTGAAATATGACTTTGAGGCTGATTTCATCTTCTAATCCTTGGTCCATTCGGTTGGTCGATCGGACCTTCATCAAGTTGGCCACCGTAGGCTAGGTCATCCCCCTTTTGTTGAACTCTTAAGAAAATATATTTTTTACCTATGATTTCTTATTAGATGAGTATAATTTTGATTCTGAAGCTTGCATTTTTGCAAAGCCGACTCATTCTACTTATTTACATTCTCTTCATAATAGAAAAACTATTCATTTTATGCTAATTCATACTGATGTGTAGGGTCCCTACCGACGTGTGTCTATTACTGGCCATAGGTACTTTGTTATTTTTATTGATTGTCACTCTCGTTCTACATGGATTTATCTTTTAAAACAAAAAAAAAATGAGGTTTTTCGATGTTTTCATGATTTTCATAATATGATTAAAACTCAGTTCAATGCCATTGTGAAGATCCTTCGCAGTGACAATGGCACAGAGTATATTGATGGTGAATTTCAAAGATATCTCTCTGACTCTAGCATTATATACTAGACCAGTTGTGTTGATACAGCTGCCCAATGGGGTTGCCGAAAGGAAGAATCGACATCTTTTGGAGATAGCCCGTTCACTTATGATTGCTATAAATGTCCCTGACCAATACTGGAGTGATGCTATACTCTTTGCCGCTTACCTTATTAATAGGATGCCTAATAAGATATTTGGTTTTAAATGTCCTAATGAGCTTCTCCAATGAACCTCTTCTTTTATTATTCCCTTAAAGGTTTTTGGATGTGTATGTTATGCTAGAATCACAGCCCATCAAAGTAAGCCGGCTCCCCACGGCCTACGCTGTATTTTTCTCGGGTATTCTGCTACTCATAAAGGGTACTAATGTTGTCATCCTCCTTCTAGGAAAACCATTGTCTCTATGGATGTCATTTTTAATGAGTCTTGCCCTTACTATACACGTCTCCAGGGGGAGAGTCCTAGAGGAGATGTGCTCTTTCCAACTCTAGACCTTTCTATCACACCACCCGAACACAAATTAGGAGTTCAAAATGTGTTTCCTGATCAGGGGGAGACTTCATCTAGTATACTTGAGGACTCTAATTCTCCCCCTCTGTTTTCTGAACCATGTGAAGAACCTAGCCAGGTGAAGACCACTCTTTTAAGGTACACTGTGGAGGTCTTTCAAACCAAGATTGACCAGAATAAGGAGGTACAGACTTATCAGAGGAAGAATTACAACCGGCTAAAGCATGTGGAGAAAGGTAACACGTTTCCACTTCAGTCTCTTGCTCCAGAATCAGATTCTACTGTTCCCCTTAAGGTATCTTCTTATGATCTTCCTATTGCCGTTAGAAAAGGAGTCAAATCTTGTACTCAGCATCCCATAGCTAAATATGTCTTTTATGACCCTTTGTCTGACTCTTACCGTGCTTTTATATCATCTTTGTCATCTATATTTGTTCCTAAAAGTTGGCAGGAAGCCTATGCTAATAAGATATGGAAGGCAGCTATGGTAGAGGAAATGCAAGCAATGAAGAAATATGATACTTAAAGAGTTAGTTACACTTCCTCCAGGAAAAAAAACCAGTGGGCTACAAATGAATGTTTGTGGTTAAACAAAATATGGATGGATCAGCCAACAAGTTGAAGGCTAGACTAGTTGCAAAGGGGATTACCCAGACTTATGGGATTAATTATCAGGAGACTTTAGCACCTATTGCAAAATTGAACACTTGTCGAGTTTTATTGTTTGTAGCTGTGAACAAAGATTGGAACTTGCACCAACTAGACGTAAAGAATGCCTTCTTACATGAGGAGTTAGAGCAAGAAGTCTATATGGAAAACCCACATGGTTTCTTCGAGGACAATACTGCAGGGAAAGTTTATCGGTTGAAGAGGTCAATTTATGGGTTAAAACAATCTCCTAGATGTTGATTTAGACGCCTCCTGAAGGCAATGACTTTTATTGGGTACAAGCAAAGCAATGCTGATCATATACTATTTATCAAGAAGTCAGATACTAACATCACATTTCTCATTTTCTATGTAGACGATATTGTCATCACGAGGAATGATGGTGAAGAAATTCAAAAGTTGAAGAACTTTCTTGGCAGAGACTTTGAAATTAAAGACCTAGGAAAGTTATAGTATTTCTTAGGGATTGAGGTGGCTCGATCAAAGAAAGGTATATTCCTATCCCAAAGAAAGTATGTCCTAGATTTATTATCAAAAGTTGGAATGTTGGGGTGTAAAGCAGTTGATACCCCTATTGAAGTTGGAGCTAAACTTAAAGAAAAAGAGGGAAAACCAGTGGACAAAGGAAGTACCAAAGCCTGGTAGGGAAGCTTATTTACTTGTCCCACACCAGGTCAAACATTGCTTATGCTATGGGGATAATTAGCCAATTCATGCATCATTCATATTTATCTCATATGAAGGCTGTTACTAGAATACTATAGTATTTGAAGGGAACTCTTGGAAAATGAATACTTTTGTCACCCATTGATAATATAAGAGTAGAAGCATACACTGATGCAGATCGGGTTGGATCTCTAAAGAGGAAGTCGATTTTAGGTTATTATACCTTTGTTGGAGGTAACCTAGTTACTTAGAAAAGTAAGAAACAGAATGTAATAGTTTTATCCAGTACCGAAGCTGAATATAGAACTATGGTTCGTGGAGTTTGTGAGCTACTATGGTTGAAATGCTTGCTACAAGTTGTTGAAGTCCAAGTTCCAAACCCTAAGATATGATATTGTGACAATAAGGTTGCTATTAGTATTGCTAATAATGCTGCACAACATGATCGAACTAAACACGTTGAAATTGACAAGTTTTTTGTCAAAGGAAAGCTGGAACAAGGGACTATTTGCATGCCTTTTGTGAGATCTGGAGACCAAGTGGCAGATGTTTTCACTAAGGGTTTAAAAGAAGGAGATTTCCTTCTAATTGTAGGCAAGTTAGGCATGACTAATATCTATGCCTCAACTTGAGGGGGAGTATTGGTAGAGTTCTACTAGGAGTTCAACTCTTTTAGAGTTTTTGTTCATGTAAATTTCTTCTTATTACTGATGGGTGTCGAATCCACCAAAGATAATCCTTCTCTCAACTGAATTTGTATTAGTAGTGAGTAGGGTCGAATCCACAGAGATTGGTGAAGATTTATTCTTTGATAAAAATTGGGTGGTTTTGAATGAACAAATTAAATAAAAATAAACGAATGCAGTAGTTAACAAGAAAATTAGAATAACAATACTTTTGATCAAGATTCAACTTCAGAATTGATTCTCTCAATTGATCATTGACTTAAAAAATAAAAACTTTTAATTTCGGGTAGATTGGTTATGGTCATTGAGGATCAGTCCTCTAACAACCAATCTTTCCCTACTTTATTGATAACCTTCGGATCTGTCCTTTGAGTTATTCCCTAATTAATAAACATAACCTTCGGATCTGTCCTTTGAGTTATGTCTATTAATCGCATAAAAATTTGAAAGACCCAATCCCTAGTCAATAAACCCGGAAAAGCCTTGTTTATTTAAACTAGGATATACATTCTCATAGCAAAATCTCCAGGGCATTGATTACCCATTCGAGAATGCTATTTGTCACTTATATAAGAATAATAAATAATTATTCTAATTGACTAAATATTGTATTAATCATAAAACAACAGGCCTCTTGTCTAAGGATTAATACAATAACATAATAAATATGGAAAACCCATAAATACCTAAGAATTAAAGAAAACTAATAATCCGAAATCTCACAATTGGCGAAAATCAAACATCCATTAATCTTGATCGAAAGATTGGAATTAGCTAGACATGGAAAAGAAAAACAAAGAAATGAAAATAGAAAACATTGTGCCGTTCTTCCTCAGAATTGTGGCTTCCTCTTGTTATAGCTTGTGATGTTCAATCTCTGAAAATGCGTTCCTTCTTATAGAGGATTCCTTCCAATTCTGTTATTTCCATCGTTCGCTTTGGCAATGCAATCCTTCCCAATTCAGTTGTTTCCTTTCTTCCTCTTTGCCAATGCAATGGTTTCCAATTTAGTCACTTTCCAATTCAGCTTCTTCCTTAGATGTCTGATTGCAAGAGAAAACGAAATATTTTGCTTGTTGAATTAAGACATTTGACGAAAATCCTTCTGATTTGGGCTAGATCAAACCTCTAGCTTTGGACATAATCAAATCTTTCATCTTAATTTGGGTGTGATTCTTTGATTTGATTTAAAAATGTGTCAATATGGTTCTAACCATTCTTTTTATGGATTTGATATCCAAAGGCTATAGTCTATCCATATCCAAATAAAACAACCAATTAGTCTCATTAAAATACAAAGGATTTGATATAATATTAATGCAATTAAGTGACCTATCAATTACCCAAGTAAGGGTTTTTATGTAATAGTGTTCTTTCCACTTTATTATAAATAGAGGGCTTGAGATCACACTGATCAATATAAGTCATTCTACCACAATCAACTTTCTCAACAGTTAGGAGTTGTCACAAATGTGGTCATCCAGGTCATATATAGAGGTTTTGTTGTAAACTTCACAGCAAGCCGCCTCACCATGTTATAGCTGCATCAACAAAGCCATCTACTACTGCCACTCCACAGTTAAATGGGAAGATTATGAAAATATTCTTTGGCTTAGCAAGTTCTACGCGATTCAGTCTCAACCTCCCATCGCCACCTTTGTTCAAACAACAGGTAATGCTATAGCTTGTATTTCTACTTTCAATCCCATGATCATTGACTCAAGGGCGTCTAACCATATCTCTGTGTCTCAAGTAACCTTTCATCTTTTCACCCATCCCCATCCATTGTCACCCCCGCTGATGGTTCCATGGTAATGTTTAAGGCACAGGAACTATTAGTCTCACACCCACATTATCCCTATCCTCTGTTCTATTGGTACTTGAGTTTCCTTTTAATGTATCACCTGTTCATAAACTAACGACCACTTACAACAATTATGTTACTTTCTTACATGGTAATTGAGTGTTTCAAGATTTTACAACAAAGCACGCGCTTAGTAGAGGCAATTGGGAGACATGTTTGATGATGTTTCCCCTATTGCATGTTCAAGCACATCTATCCTTCACCATGCTGTCTGGACCAGCCTTCATTAGACAATTTGGAAATTTTAGACAAATGTTTTTATTCAATTTCTTATTTACCTTGAGAATTGCCAGTTGCAGAAGCTTCATCACATGAGCTATCACCCTCAGGTCAATAATTGGCTGATACCCTTTTCTCTTTTTCGTTCTAATGTGTGGGGACTATGTGCTATTATTTCTTCTTTGGGCTTTCATTATAAATGAGCCACAAGCTTGAAACCAAACTAGGTTCTAGAAAATTAGGATAGGAAACACTGAAATAGAAACTAAATAAGATAAAAGTCAGCAGTCTTTAGTCTTCATTAAAGAACTTCACATAATCTACTCTTGGACCCCACAAAATCTTCAAAGAATATTCCTTCAAGGCCAAAAAAGGGTCTGACACTGTTCACGTTGCTGTACATGCTAACAGCATTTTGGCCTCTTTTTCGCCCTTCTAGAAAACCAGGTAAACTTGTTTGACTTGGCCCAATTGGTCCAATGGAAACTGGTTTGATTTTGCCCAGGTTTTACATCAACTCTCCCCTTCTTAGAGAAAGTTCTTCCTCAAATTTTGTAGAGTAGGTCTGAACTTTATGTTGTGCACGTCTGTCTTCAATCCATATTAATATTTAGATAGTGAAATGAAGATATGAATATAATCTAGAAGACGTGGAGTACTCCTCAAGTACTTAGGTGGAATAACAAATTCCAAGCGTCCAACTTCCACATCACCAGATGTATGCATTGGGTCTTCAACTCCTTCAAGCTCAAGGACAATAAATATCTTTCTTCTCATTCATGGTCTTTTACATGGCTTCTTCAATCACTTCCTACATTGCCCATGGCTGCAACTTTTTTGGCTGCGAATTCTTCACTGCAATTCTTAATATTTGAAATATCAAGAATTGACTCTTCAATTGCAACGATAATTGGAGTTCCAACGTTAGCCTCATAGATGTCATTGTTTCCATCTATGGTGTCTTCACACTCTTCTACTTCAAGGGCAACATCAACAACCCATTTCATCTCCATATTCTGGTTCAACACACCAACTTGCACAACGGATTCAAATATTGTACTCACCAGGCCTATCTTCTTGGAATCATCCATCTTCAAAACTTTCATGACTTTAGTGTAGTATCTGTTGGAGGTGGATGGTACTTGTGACAAACTTCAGCTCCACTCATGGATTGCTCTTTCCATAGAGTCCAATCTTCAGCTCCACTCATGGATTGCTCTTTCCATAGAGTCCAATCTGTCCATTAGCCTTCATAGAGATTGAAGTAGATTATTATATGAAACTAGAGCATGGTTAGGGTCGTCAGAACTCAGAACTGACCTCTTCCACAATGGATCTGATAGAAAATAATGTAAGGCTAAGATCAAGGATGACTTAGCCCCAATTAAACCCACAAATCAGAGAATTAGAAGTAACAAAATAAAAATAAAAAAGAACAGAGAATGGGGATAGATGGATTTATCTCTCGACAGCAAGGCTCCTTCAGCCCTAGGTGGTTAGCTCTCAACAGTTAAGTCCTCACCCTTCTTTGTCAATCAAAGAAAAGGCAAGAAAATAACACAAAGCAAAGCTTCATAATCAATTTAATAAATCTGTGCATGACTTAGAACAGCCAATTTCATACATATATGTATATACGTATGTACATGATAGACCCCTAATAAACCGGATCTATAAACGGAGGACCAGAATAGGCCTTTTGGAAATAACCAGCAACTAAATGATTGGCTGAGTGGGAAACGGTTGGGCAAGGGACTGCAATTCTGGCTAAGGGGAGAGGAGAGGAGAGTGGGAGGCTATCGAAGAATTCAGTGAGACTTTTGGGTGACAGGCTTCTGTCAGAGTGGGAGAGCTTGCACCAGTTGTTGTAAGTTCTATTTCTTTTATTTCAACTTTCCAGCTTTCTCCTTTAATCACATATCAAACCTTAATCAATCCAAGCTCACCGCAGCACTTCTGTAGTTAGAATTTTGGGTACCTATCAAGTGGCGTCAGAGCAAGTTTGATCTTGGGGCATGGTTAAATCAAGAATGGAGGGTAGAGTGAAAGATTTGGAGAGCACCGTAAAGGACGTGATGGAACAATTGTCCAGTGTGGACTCAAAGTTAGATTCTCTGATCCAGAACATTAGGAAAAGTGAACAAATGTTTGAGGCCATGGAAAAATTCAAGAGCAACATGCAGGCGTTCACGAGCACTCAAATACGGGGAAAGGCAAACCAAACCGAAGAACAGCGGTTGGTGATGCCGTTTAATGGGGGACCACTAACATTGCCGAACATTGGAGGTGAAGCTTTGATAGGATCTCAACCAGGGTTGTTCAAATATCAGGAACTGAAGTGACTAATGCGCCATGCGAACAATCATATCGTCTTGAACTACCACATTTTCATGGAGATCACCCATTGGGTTGGATTGCTAGAAATAGAGCAATATTTCACCATCACTTGATGCTGGAGGAAAAAATTCTGGCTGCCCTGGTGTGCAACGAAGGTGCAGCTGTAGGATGGATGCAATACCGAGAGATGAGGAAACCATATGAATCGTGGGAACGGTTACAAGATGAACTAATTCATCGTTTTGGCAATGCTCAATTGAAGACCCCTCAAGAACTCATTTCTCTGCTGCAGATTGGGACACTTGCAGAATACACAGAAAAATTTAAGGCTTTGACGGCAACAGTGGGACACGTAGATGAGGTGTGGCTGAAGGGCGTCTTACTGGCCGGACTCTCAGCCAAAATCCAAGCTGAGATACGAATATTCACACACCCCCCCCCCCCCCCCCACTCAAAATCCAAGCTGAAATACAAATATTCACACCCCCAGAGCTGGATTCTATGATGAATTTAGCCCAGTGTATTGAGTCAAGAACTGGGCTTTAAGTGGCCCCATTAAAAATCATAACCTACAACCTAATTACATAAGCAATGGCCCGAAGGCTGGAATTAATAGAACAGGCCCAAATAACCCTCCAAAGCCATTAGTAACGAGCCCCACAAGAAAACCCTCGATGGCCTATCCTCTGCCTTCCCTTCCCTTATCAGCAACAGCAGAGGCTCGAAACCACCTTCCGCAGCCACCGTTTGCAGTGCAGGAGGGACAGCAACATCAAAGCTTTCCCATAAAGGATCTCACCTATGCAGAATGGCGTGATAAACTCAATAGGGGTCTTTGCTTTCACTGTGACGAAAAATACCATGACAATCACCAATGCAAACACAAGCAATTGCAGGTTGTGCTTCTGTGGGAAGACGATGGCAAGACGGAAGACCACAGCGATGGTCCTGGACCCAAATTGCAAGGGTGCTTGGAGGAGACGAAGCAATTGAGCTTTCCCACCATTCAGTTGTTGGAATCCATACTCCCAAAACCTTCAAAATCAGAGGCGTGTTGCAGGGAGTTGACGTTGTGGTCCTTATCAACAGTGGAGCACCCCACAACTTTGTTGTGCAGAATAGGGGGTTTAAGGTGCTACTTGGGAATTGACAACAGGAGCAACGCAAAGGGGCTTGCCAAGTACTTGGTTTGCAGCTACAGGGAATCACCATGGTTGAAGACTTTTCCGTTTCTTTTGGGGAATGTCGATATCATCCTGGGCATGGCTTGGCTGTCTACCTTGGGAGAAATTCAGAGCAACTGGAAACTACATACTATGAGTTTCAAGCAGCAAGGAGGAATGGTGAAAGTGTGAAACTAAAAGGGGATCCAACTCTTCAACAACTTGAGGCCACACTCAAAGGAGTTTGGAAAGCCATCAAAGCTGGGGGAGAAGGCTTTTTACAACAAGCATTCCAAACCAGCGTGCCAGAAGAACGACCAGTGGCAGCAACACAACTAGAACCGCTCCTGGAGGAGTACCAGCAGCTGTTCAAAGAACCAACTGAGCTACCCCCACGGCGGGACCATGACAATGCTATCCACTTAGTGGCTGGCAGCCAGCCACCAAACATACGGCCCTATCACTATCCACAATCCCAAAAAAAGAGGTAGAACGATTGGTAGGAGAAATGACCACCGCTGGGATTATTCAACCAAGTACCAGCCCATACTCAAGCCCCGTCTAACTAGTGAGGAAGAAAGAAGGCAGCTGGCGCTTTTGTGTCCACTACAGAGCCCTTAACAGCATAACCATTCCTGACAAGTTTGCAATACCTGCCATCGATGAGCTTTTGGATGAGATAGGGAAGGCCACAGTGTTCAGCAAGCTATCTGAAATCAGGGTATCACCAACTAAGAGTTGTTGAGGATGACATCAAGGAGACTGCCTTTTGTACCACAACAATCACTATGAGTTTCTAGTCATGCCTTTTGGTCTAATCAATGCTCCGGCCACCTTTCAAGCCCCAGTGAATGATGTCTCTAGACAGCAGTTGCGGCATTACATCTTGGTGTTCTTCGATGATATCTTAGTTCACAGCCCTAACATGGAAGAGCATAAGCAGCACCCACGCACCACATTCGATGACTTTAAGATGGGCTGGGGTCTAATGGAATGGGTTGGGCCCAAGGGGGTTTCTTGGGGAAACTAACGGCCCAATCTTTGAACTTGGTTTCTTTGGGCCTAAGGTTGATACTTTGGATACTTGGGTTGGGCCCAATTGATAAGAATTTTGGCTCTTAATATGTGAACCAAACCCATAACCCGGATTGAGTTGAGCCGAACCAACCCCAAAAACTCTAAAACTCCATCGTCTTCTCCCTTTTCTGCGATCAGACATCTTCGCCGTCGTCTGCTGATTCCCACTAGGTGCCCACTAGGCGCTTCCGAACAGCTTCCACTCCCTGTGTGACCCTTGTTTTGTATTCCATTGCTAAGAGCAATAACCTCAACCATTAAACCTTTATTTGGCACTCTTCTCATGGTTAGGTGAGAAACATCTTCTGCACTTAATCAGTCACAACCCTCGGCCGCTTCCTGCGCACTTCCCTACGCTTGATTGAAGTAGTGCTGCAATTCCTCCTCTCTAAGAACCGATGCAGATTCGATATGAGGAAGCTTTGCATCTTTCCCGTTACCAAAATCGATAACCAGCGCCTTCTTGAAGTACGTCCAGGTAAATTCCATCCAGTTCTTGCAATAGACCCAGTCGAGTGCCTCTCCTTCCAAATGTTGGATCGCCACCCCAACCACTGCTATTCCTTGATCTAGTTCTCCCAACAGAACAAAAGAACCTCTAGAATCCATCTCTGAACTTCTCCCTCACCAAAAAACGAAGGCAATTTGATCACCTCCGTGGATCTTGAATGCTCTGATGCCAGTTGATAGAACCCTACTAATACTTCAAAAAATCAATATGAAAATACAAGATAGAACTGGTTTTAATGGTGCCAGTCACCCCCACACCCAAAGGTGTCCCTTAGCCTACGACTACCCAAGAAAACTCTCCAAAACATTCGATCCCCTCTCCACTCTATTGTCCCTCTATTTATTACCCCCAACTAACCCTAATTCTCTCTCTCCTCCACATGGCCTCATTCTAGGGTCCTAACATACTGTTGTAAGTGGCTTCCTTGGGCTGAGTATTGGTATAGTACTACATACCATGGCACAACCAAGATGAAACCTTTTAAAGCTGTTTATGAGAGGGAACCACCTGGGTTGTACCACTGGGAAGCTCACAATTCAAAAGTAAACGAGGTCAATGAATACTTATAGCAGTGGATTACATGGTGGATGAGTTGAAGGCAAACCTCCTTAGAGTTCAAGACCAAATGAAACACTATGCTTATGGAAAACAAAGAGAGAGAGTTTGCAGTGGGAGATCAGGTCCTCTTACGCATTCAGCCTTACAGATTCCAAAATTTGGTCTAGAGACCTATTGAGAAGCCAAGCCCCAAGTTTTATGGACCCTATCAAATAGTTGAACGAGTGAGAAAGGTAGCTTACAAGCTGCAGCTGCAGCTTGAGTCTAAAGTTCGCCCAGTGTTTCATGTATCTTAGCTCAAGAAACTAATTGGTCCTCACACACCAGCTCAGCCATTGCCACCATGTCTAGTGGAAGACTGGGAGTCACAGCTCTATCTGGAAGCACTGATGGCCACTCAGTATTCAGAAACAAGAGATCTTGAAGTCCTCATCTAATGGGGATTTGTACCCCTATCGGAAAAACACATAGGTAAATTTCTTTGAGGTGGCACAGCTTTACCCGGAATTTCACCTTGAAGACAAGGTGCGACTTTCCCTTTCTTTTAGGGGGCTCGGTGGGGAGTATTGACCCCTAATAAAAAGGATCTATAAGGGTAGAATGGGCCTTTTGGAAATAACCAGCAACTGATTGGCTGGGTAAGAAACGGTTGGGCAGGGGAGTGCAATTCTGCTTAAGGGGGGGAGGGGAGGAGTGTGGGACGCTATCAAAGAATTCAGTTAGGTTTTTGGCTGACAGACTTCTATCAGAGTGGGAGAGCTTGCACCAGTTATTGTTAAGTTACTATTTCTTTTCTTTCAACTTTCCAGCTTTCTCCTTTATTCATATATCAAATCTTAATCAATCCAAACCATGGTTGTTCAAGGCGCCAAGGCAATGCTAGGCGATGGAGGGCAACAAAAACCAAGGCAACAAGGTGACACGAAGTCACCTCCCAACAATGGGCCAAGGCGACAAGGTGCCCGCCGAGGCGCATCTAAGCGAATGCTTTGACAACAATGATCCAAACCATCTTGACATTCAATATAGCGCTTCCGCCGTTAGAATTTTGGGTACCTATCACGGAGCCTTCATCTGCTTCTATCTCTTCTTCAATATCTTCACTTTCCACGGTTTTGGGATCTTCTTCTTCCACACCATTCCCTTCTTCACCTGCTTTAGCTAGGCGCAACTCTTGTTTTGCTGCTTAAAGAGAGGTAGATTTACCTGCCGACGCTGGGGAATGCTCGTCGAGAACTCCAACGAGTCCTCTAAAAAAGTCGAAACCTTCTAAATGGCCCTTTTTACGCCCAGAATTATTTAGCCTATCCCACTTTAAGTTAATTATTTAGTGAGTTGGGTTTAGAACGTCGTGAGACAGTTCGGTTCCTATCTACCGTTGGTGTTAAAGGGAGAACTGCAAGGAGGCCTTCAAGACTGTTAAGGATTGGAGCGAGCGAGCAGTGTTTGCGTGTCTATATATATATAGGGGAGGAGAGAGAGAGAGTGCACTATAAATTGATCTCCAAGTTGCATAAAATATAGAAATTATGGGCAGAGAATTTTTACTGATCTAGCTAATTATCTCAAAAAAGAAAGAAAATAGAACTTACTAAAATTTAAAATAAAATAAAATAAAATAAAAAAGAATAGACACCTTATAAATCAGCCACATACTTGAATGCTAAAATGGAAACTAACTTTTAGAAGCTTAGGGAACACTAAATTAGAAAACTAAATAAAATTAAGGGTAATCTTCAGTTGGACCCCTTGAGGTTTGGCCTAAGTCAAATTTAATCCAAAATAATTACATTTTGCATTTGGCTTCTTTGTGATACTAAAACTATCAAATAGACCCACTGTATTAATTGATTAACAGATACTCTTACTTTAGTAAATTTTATGATGAAAATGCCATCATCTTTGTTAAATAGTTAAACAGGAATAGATAGGTCTCCTACCTATGCTATCTATCTCCTCAACCCCATCTCTCCATAAATCCAGTTGCTTCCACTAGAAGCAAAACCAAGCTTCGCTCATCATTCACACCTTTGAAAGCTTTCTTTCCCTTCTCTATGAAACTAGTTATGGTTTTGCTTTATGATCAATCTGAGGTGACTGCTTTCTTCCCTATTACTGGCAGAGACATCATCTTCACCTCTAACTTTGACAGAAGAAGTCACTCCTACCATACTTGGTGGCACACCTCCAACTTTTGCAAACTGCAAGTTGCCAAGAAAGTGAAAACATCTGCCTTTTTCCCTTTAAGTATACCTGTAACTACCCCTAAGTGATCAAATTTAGGCAAAGGCAAAGTTTTAGCTTGAAAAGAACTCGTATGACATGTTTGCTGGTCACCCTAGTCAAATATCTGGAGATTTTGGGTGATTGTCAAAAATATTAAACCCATAAAGATTTCTAGCGACAAATTGTCCCCTTCCTAAAATGTTGTGCCCATGTTCTGAAATGACCTACAAAATTGAACACAATCCCTCTACTTCAGTTTAGATGTCACCCTTGATGATCTTGAATCTTTGTGTGAATCTGAATAGCAATTGTCTCAATTGTCTTGGGCACCCTGTTTCTGAAAACATTTCCTAACATATTTTTCAACTGAACTAGAATAGCTGGAACAAAACTGTTAAAACCAAGGAAGAAAATTTGACCAAAACAAGAATTTTGACCTTGCAAAAGGCCGAAATTTTGATGTTTCAGTTGAAATTTCGATTGACACCGAACACTTTTTTCTAGAAATTGAAACTTCATTTTCAAGCCTCATATGGACTTAAAATGATTTGATTTTTGCATACTACCTATTTCAAGCATAATAAACATAATGGAACTAGTATTTTGCTAAAAAAAAATCATTGAAAATTTATCATTCAAGTATACTAACAAATGACTGGTTCCAACAAGTGCAAATTGTATTGCATACAGGCATAAAATCATCAGCATACATGACATGTTTTGGTAGAATGGTTACATATACAACAAGACAACAAAATAAAATGACCAACTAGATCAAGTGATGGTGTCTAACATATATTAAGTTGAAGCCTATATATCATATATATACATAAAATAGAAGTACATAATTTTAGAAAATAATTATTAAAATCAGAAAATGAAAAAATGGTAGCAAATAATAAAAAGATAAGTTTAAAAGATCATAGCCCTAGGCTAAACATATATTAATTTCAAGGCAATACAAAATCATTTAAAGGCATGAACAAAACAACAATAAAAATAGCGGAAGTTTGGAACTATTGGGTATGGCTTATGCTTCACATTCTATTGTTGCCAGAGTTTCCTTTATCGCTATTGTGGCTTAGGAGGTGTTTGGAGGCAAAACATTAGCAAAAGAGGTGTTTGAAGGCAAAGGAGTCATGAAAATTAGGTGAAAATGGGATAGAAATCAACAAAAACTAAGGAAAAACTAATTGGAATGTTGAAATGGTCCAAATCTCCAAAATTTCAGTTGAAATTTGACACTTCTCCAAAATAATTGGAATTTCATTTCGTTTTTTAAAAATGCAGACATTTCGACCAAAATTTTGACAATTTTGGTGAATTTTCTTCTATGGTTAAAAAAACAAAGTTTAGGTACCGCAAACTACAAGCAGTTAGTGCAAGAGACCTTCTCTCCAACTAAGTCCTTGTCTTTGGAACCTTTCTTTGAAGACTCAGAACTTCAGTCATTCACTGAAGAATAGCGAAAAAAATGTACCCAAAAAAGTTTTGATTGGAAATTTTATTGATAAAGTTTTTTTTTCTATCATCCACAACTTCATCGCATTGTTTTTTCTATACAGCGGAGCTCCTCTTACTGTTCTCTGCAGAAAAATATGGTTGAAGGAACAATTCAATATTATTAGATTTTAAACACTCTAAAGCTGGGTTTCCCTTTCTTAGGCTCTCAGGATCCCCGCCAACAGCAGCAATCATAACTAGTCTCATTGAGAAGGGAAAGAAAGGGATTGTAGGCATAAATAATGAGCGAAGCTTGGTTTTGCTTTTTGTGGAAGAAGCAAAGAGCAACTAAATTTATGAAGAGATGGGTTGAGGAGAGAAAGAAAGAATCTATTCCTATTTAATAGAGATGAGGTTACTTTTGTCATAAAATTTACTAAACTAATAGTATCTGTTAATCAACTAATGGCATGGGACAATTCAATAGTTTTTGGATACGTCAGGGGAGCCAAGTGCAAAACACAATTTGTTTGGGATTAAATCTTAGGCCAAACCTCAGGGATTCAACTAAAAATTACCCTAAAATTAATAGTCTTCAGTCTCCAATCTTTATAAGAGAACTTCATATAACCTACTCTTGGGCACCACAAAGTCTTCAAAACTATTCCTTTTAAGGCCAAAAAAGGTCCGTGACACTGTTCACATTACTGTATATGTGAACAGTGTTTTGGCCTCTTTTTGATCCTTTTAGAAGACTAGGTGATTCGTTTAATTTGGCCACCAGTTGGTCCAATGGAAACCGGTTCAATTCAACCCAGGTTCTACATCACAGAAACAACAGTGTCACTTGATGAGTTCATGCCTGTGTAATATCTAACTTTTTTTGCAAATTTTCTCTAAGATTTTGACGATCAGTTTAAAACCTTTTCTTCCTTGGTTAGTCTCAAAAGAGCAAGGGCCATTTTAGAAAGGAAAGATAATTTCTAAAAAAATCAACCTGGGCATCGAGTGGACAAATTTGATGCATACATCAGTCGAGGAGGGGGAGGCCTGGGGTTAAAGACAGATGTCCAGAAAGATTATGACAAAATGGCATGGGAATTTTGCTTAAATGTGTTACTTAAGTTCGGGTACCCAAGAAGATGGAGTGATTGGGTGAGAAATTTGCTAGAATCATCAAGGCCTTCGATATTTCTCAATGGAGGATTGGTGGGGTATTTAAGGGTACAAAAATGTTGCATGAAGGTGACCCCTATCCCTGCTTTTATTTATTACTGTGGAGGAAGTGTTTTGTAGAAACCTCAAAATTTTGGTGGAAGAAAGGCAACTCAAATGCATTGAAAGCCAAGACGAGTAGAGGTTCCATATGTTGTTCGATGATGACATTCAAGTAATAAACTATAAGGCTAATTTCTCCACAATAGGAGCATAAAGTATGGCTAATCAATGGCTTTCCTCACATTGAACAAGGGCATAAGACTGTTCAAGTGTAGGAAAAGGAGAACGACTCAATACTTGCACTCTAATTTGATCATATTCTACATTCAAACCTACCAAGAAGTCATATACCCAAATCTTATCAACATGCTTCCTATAAGTAGCCACATCATCTGGATTAGTGGGGTGATAGTCCCCATAATGATCCAATTCCTGCCAAAGAGATTGCAACTCAGCATAATATTGGGCCACAGTCAATTCCTTTTGTGTAGTCTCATGAAGCTTCTTCTATAGCTCAAAAACCTGTACATCATTCCCCAATTGTCCATATGTTTCAGTAGTAGCCTTCCAGATTTGGACTGCAATATCAAGTAATAGGTATAGACAATGTGGGTAGAATGGCTTGAATTAATCACTGTGATCTCAAGCTCTCTATTTATAATAAAGTGGAAAGAACACTAATATATAAGTACCCTTACCTGGGTAACAAGAAAATAGAAAATTACATGAACAAAAAGTATAATAGAGTTGGACTCCTAATAGGACTCAACCAACACTCCCCCTCAAGTTGAGGCATAGATGTTAGTCATGCCCAACTTGCCTCCAATAGGAGGAAATCTCCTTCCTTCAAACCCTTAGTGAAAATATCTACCATTTGATCTCCAAACCTCATAAAAGGCATGCAGATGAGCCCTTGTTCTAGCTTTCCTTTGACAAAAAACCAGTCAATTTCAATGTGCTTAGTTCGATAATGTTGTACAGGATTATTGGCAATACTAATGGCAGCCTTATTGTCACAATATAGCATCACAGGATTTGGAACTTGGACTCCAATATCTTCTAGCAAGCCTTTCAACCATAGTAGCTCACAAACTCCATGAACCATAGTTCAATAATCAGCTTCAGTATTGGATAAAGCTACCACATTCTGTTTTTTACTTCTTCAAGTTACTAGATTACCTCCAACAAAAGTACAGTAATCTGAAATCGACTTCCTGTCAGGAGATCCAACCCAATCTGCATCAGTGTATGCTTCTACTCTTAAATTATATGTGGGCGACAAAAGTATTTCTTTTCTAGGAGTTCCCTTCAAATATTACAGTATTCTGGTAATAGCCTTCATATAAGCTAAATATGGATCATGTATGGACTGTCCTTACTATCCCCATGGCATAAGTGATATTTAGCCTGGTATGGGACAAGTAAATAAGCTTCCCTACCAGACTTTGGTATCTTCCTTTGTCCACTGGTTCTCCCTCTTTTTCCTTAAGCTTAGCTCCAACTTCAATAGAAGTATCAACTGCTTTACACCCCAACATTCCCACTTCTGATAATAAATCTAGGACAATACTTTCTTTGGAATAGGTATATATCAAAGCCACCTCAATCCCTAAAAAGTATTGTAACTTCCTTAGATCTTTAATCTCAAACTCTTTGCCAAGAAATTCCTTCAACCTTTGAATTTCCTCACCAGCATTCCCTGTGATGACATTTCGTCCACATAACCAATGAGAAGTGTGATATTAGTACTTGACTTCTTGACAAACAGTGTATGTTCAGCATTATTTTGCTTGTACCCAATAGAATTCATTGCCTTTAGGAGGCGTCCAAACCAACATCTAGGAGATTGTTTTAACCCATAAATTGATCTCTTCAACCGACAAACTTTCCCTGCAGTATTATCCTTGGAGAAACCATGTGGGATTTCAACCCCTAGAGCTATGTATAATTGCATATGGACCCTTTAAAATATGTATAATTGCAAATAGCCCCTGGAAATATGGAAAATTGCAAATAGGCCCTAGAAATATGGAAAATTGCAAATAACCCCCCTTGGAAATATGGATAGTTATAGATAGCCCCCTGGAAATATTGATAATTCCATATAAGACCATGTAGATCTTTGAATTCTCAAAAGAGACCCCTTCATACATATGCAATTATAATTAGACCCCTGGTCTGGTTTGGTCCATGATTTCAGTTCAATGGTTTAATGGTTCAAGGGTTATAAAGGTTTTAAGCTCTTGTTTTAAAAGAAGAAAAGAGAAAGAAAAAAAAATAGAAGGAAGAGAAGATCAGAGATGGGCGATGGGTTTCTGTGATGGTTTCAGAAGAAGAAGAAGACAAAAGGAAGAGAAGGGCAGATGTTGGTTGATGGGTTTGTGTTGGGTTTCCCCAATGGTTTCAAAAGAAGAAGAAGAAGAAAGAAAGAAAGAAAGAAATCAGAAGAAGAAGACAGAAGGAAGAGAAGTGCAGAGATGGGTTCAATTGTGGGCGATAGGAAGAGAAAGGCAGAGCAATTGCTGAAGAAGATGAGGATGCAGTGGATGGTTTCGGTGACGGAGGAGATGCAACGGCAGTGGAGGTTGGTCTTTGTTAGCTAGAGAGAGAGATTTTTGCTTTTTTCCCTTTTTTTATTTTTTCTTTCTCTTCCCTAATCGAACTTAGGCTCTGATGCCATGTTGAGAAACACAATGTTGGTAGAATGGCTTGAATTAATCAATGTGATCTCAATCCCTCTATATATAATAAAGTGAAAAGAACACTATTACATAAATACCCTTTCTTGGGTAACAAGAAAATAGAAAATTACATGAACAAAAACTCTAATATAGTTGGACTCCTAGTAGGACTCAACCAACAAAGACGTGTAGAGGTCCCATGTGTTGTTTGCTGATGACATTTTCTTGTTTCCCAACACATCAATGAGGTATGTCAAAGAGTTGGTCTCTTTTTTGTACCATTATCAAGCCTACTCAAGTCAGAAAATTAATTTAGAGAAGAGCAAGGTCTTCTTTGAGAAGGTACCATGGCATAGGCAGCAAAGAATTTATGAAGTTTTGGGTGTCCCAACAGCTGATTTGCCAACATGATACCTTGGTGTAGATCAGTTCAAAGGTAGGGTAATGAGGGAAAGGTTGATGCCTATGATGGATAAAACAAAGAATAGACTACAAGAATCAAGGGGAAAATTACAATCTCAAGCAAGGAGGGTGGAGCTGGTTCGGTCAATGATATCAAGTATGCCAATTCACAACTTCTTAATTTATTGGTGACCTTCAAGCACAATCAAGTTAGCAGAGCAATGGATGAGGAACTTTATCTGGACACGGAAGATAGAAGCGGTGAAAAAATCACTGTAAAGTGGGATCATGCCTAGGATGAGAGAAATTTAGGGATTTGAAAATTAAGGGATGTTAACAGGGCATGCTTGATAAGGCTAGTATAGAAAACTAAATATGATCAGACAAAGGTGGGGGAATGTCTTAGAGCTTAATTCTTTAAGTCAAGCAACATTTCTTCGTTGGTCCTTCCAAGGTTGAAGAAAGTACAACACCTAGAGAAGCAAGGACAGCAGTGGCTTGTCTGGAATGGAAGGATCTGGTATGACTGGTGGATAGGTACCTTTTTCTACTGTAGAGTGCCCTACAGAAAAAGAGGGGGACACCAAGTAAGGGAGGGCAGTCATGGCAAATTTTATTCAGGAAGGTAAACGGGGATTCCCTCACATGGAACTTGGGTTTTTGTTGGTAGAGGAGGCATCTAAAACCCAGCTGCCAAGCTTGAGTTCACAAGATAAATGCATCTGCAGGTAGCATAGTTGTAAAGGTGTCGCCTAAGCATCGCCTAGGTGACACCTTGGCGCCTTGGCACCCTGGCTCTTTTTTGGGTCAAGGCAACTCGGTGTCACCCTGTTGCCTAGGTGACGCCTTGGCGTCTTGCTTGGTGTCACCTTGGTTTTCGTTGTCCTCTATCTCCTCGCCTCACCTCAAATTGTCGCCTAAACAACTATGGGAGGTTTACTATAATCGGCACGGAATTGCACTAGGAGAAAGTATCCTAAGGTAGAGTGGGCCAATATGCCATGGAAGATTCTGCTGCCAAGACAATCTCCTTTGGGTGGAGGCTTCTCCAGAGTAAACTCCTAGTGGATGTGGAATTAAAAGAGAGGAAATCAACTTGTGTCACATGTGAGTACTGCACTATGGTGGAAGAAGACCTGGATCATATTATGGTGAGGTGTTCATACAGAAAAGTAATATGGCAGAATATCATAGAGAACTTCACAACACACAATGGGAAGAGCAACAGGATTTAGCGGGTACGTGCAGCTGGTGGTGATGGAAGAACAAGACAACTGTGCTGTGTGTAGCATGGTTGAAAGGCTTCATATTGGCAGCTTACTTCATATGGATGCAAAGGAATTTGAGAAGATATGAAGGTATGCCCTGACCAAATATGTGGGCGATCAAAGTGATTAGAAATGAGTTGGCTGGAGGCTTATCAAGGTGAACAAGGACAACCTTTTGCAATCAGATTTGATTCAATCGAAGAAGATAGGGTGACAGTGTTGGCAAGTGCAAAAAGATGGCCTGATGAAGTTAATTGGGTGTTGCCATCTCCAGGGTGGATGAAGCCAAACATAGATGGGAGTTCCATGGGAATCCAGGCATAGCAGGAGCAGGAGGAAATTTTGGAGATGCAGAAGACCCGATGATGCATCACTTCTGTTTCTTTCTTGGCATCAAAAAAAAAATTGAAGCTGAGTTTGAGGCACTGGTACGAGATTGGAGGAAGCACACGCACAAGGTTGGAACAAGACATGGGTAGAAACAGACACAAACGCAGGGGTAATTTTGGAAAATAAGAAGGAAATTCCAGGTTTGTGCTTCAGAGATGGTGGAAGATGCAGCCATATTTAGAGGCGATCAAATGGCAGATTACTCACTGCTACAGAGAGACAAATGTCAATGCAGACTATCTGGCCAAATCAGCTGTGAAGGAGCAGACTTTGGATAGAGTTCAGACCTGGTGGCAAGTGTCATCTGTAAAGAGATGGAGATGGATGCTAGACCGAGATTTTGGTTCTGAAATTACTAGGGCGCAGCCCGGTTTGATGTTAAGGGATTGTTTCTATAGCTTACTTGATGAGTTGATGTACTCTATACTTTCTTATTCCTTCATTAATAAACTGACCTTTCACCAGGGAGGAAAAAGTCACTTACAATATAATGATTCTATATAATAAGTGAACAGTCAAAATAGGAAGTAACTGCTTATAGATTTGTATAATATTTGAGTTAGTAGTTTGGTCAATAAAATAAGAACTTAAGGAAAAAAGAAACCAGAGCTAGGGGTAGACCTAAGATAACCTTAAGAGAAGTGGTCAGAAAGGATATGCATAGCTTAGGCCTTGTATCTAGCATGGCCTCAAACAGAACTGATTGGAAGGCAAGAATCCATGTAGCCGACCCCATTTAGTCGGGACAAGGCTTATTGTTGTTGTTGTTGTTTTTAAGGAAAAAAGAAACCAGTGAGAGAAGATTCCCTAGCTCATAAAAGACAATAAACAACAGCTTACGATATGTACATCACACAACATTAGATATCTATCATGTGCCCCACAACCAACACAAAGTGGTATAAACTAGTTAACTTTAACATTCTACTGTGGAAATTCATGATTTAAGGCTCTATGAGCCACAAGTAAAATATGTAAGTCGTGACATTTTAAAACTGAAAATAATTGCTCACCAAAATAACCACAGAAGACAGAAAATTCCCAAACATGTGCTTTCTTCAATCTCTTCAATCTGCAATTCGGTAAATGTGATAGGTTTATGTAAGGAATGCTAGGTAATTTATTCCAAACTAGTAAATTAGAGAACTCGTAATTTATACCACAACAGAAACCAGTAATTTAGGCATGCAAAAACATACCACAATCAAGAATTGGATGAGAGTGGGGCAATGCAACAGGAAAGTGATTTTCAAGACAAACCATGAGGACATAATGAGAGTCACTGCAAAGAACATCAATTCTTCATGGTCTGCATGGTAGAACGTGACTCAGCAAGAAGCAAAAGATTAAGATAGACAAACTGGCAATCTCAATGCATCCTCTTCCTACTCAAGGTAGTGCATCACAACTTCCAATTTGCAACACCTTACACGTCTGACCTTCTTTAGATTTCCTTGTTCAGCATAAATCTCAAAGGATCAATGGTGGCGACTCATCTCTTATGGGCAAGAACCAAACGAATCACTAACCTCAATCTGGCTCCACCCAGTTTCCTTCACCATTCCTCTCTCATTAATCAACCTTCTCATTGCCACTGCATCTGTCCATTTTCCAACAGATGTATAAGTATTAGCCAATAATACGTAATTACCAGGACTCTGAGGCTTCACAGCAAATAATTTCTTAGCTACAAGCTCCCCAAGCTGAGAGTTGTGATGGGTTCTGCATGCACTGAGCAATGGCATCCATACTTGAGCTTTTTGGGCATGCAAAGGCATCTCTTGGATGGTTTTAAAAGCTAACTCCAAGTACCCACCTCGAGCAAGAAGATCAACTAAGCATGAATAATGTTCTATAGTAGGTTCCAATCCATAATCCCTGTGCATAGTTTGAAAGTACTTCAGACCATCTTCAACAAAGCCTGAATGTCTACACGCTGATAACACAGTAGTGAATACAACTGCATCTGGCTTTAATGCCTTGTCATTCTGCATGTTTAAGAAGAGATTTAAAGCTTCTTCTCCCTTCCCATGGATGGCATAACCATTTATCATGGAACTCCAGACAGCTAGATCTTTGTTGGAGACCCAATCAAATACTTCTTTTGCCTTCGTTATGCTTCCACATCTACAGTACATGTGGATCAATGCAGACTGAATGTGCAAGTCTGATTCTAATCCATTCAACTTAACATAAGCCTCAACTTCTTCTCCCATGCTCAATGCCCCCAAGTCAGCACAAGCTGAGAGTACAATTGTTAACGTTATCCTATTTGGCCTGATACTTGTCCCCAACATATTTTTGAAGAGTTTCAAGGCTTCACTTGGATGCCCAGAATAGGCATATCCACCAATCATTGATGTCCATAGGACTACACTTTTTTTATCCCCTAAATTGAAAACCCTTAGAGCAGATACAAGATCTCCACACTTTGCATACATGCTTATAAGAGAGCTTTGGATTGATTCTTCATAGTTGCACCCAGATTTAAAGATCAAAGCATGGACCAACGAAACTAAAGATACACTCCCCACTTGGAGACAACCTGACGTAAGATAAATGAACACGACAGAGTCCAAACCAACATCTTCTCCTCTCATCTGGTTGAAAATATCAAAAGCTTTGGCAACATCCCCACTATCCAAATACCAGCCAATGATTGTTGTCCAGGAAACGACTGATTTCTCAGCCATCGAATGGAAGATAGAAAGCGCAGCATTGATATCATCACGCTTCACGTACATGTTCATAATTGAATTAGAAAAGTGCAAGTCAGATTCAAACCCAAGTTTAATACCACAACAGTGTATCAATAAGTCATGCCAAACGACGGAATCAGAGCCGGACCCGGAGCAACCAGAAGCAATGCTCAAATAAGTACCCAAGCTTGGTTGCAAACCGAGTACCACGATTTGCTTTAACAGCTTAAATGATTCATTGATCAAAGAATTACCACAGTAGGCTGATATCATGGAATTCCAGGAAATCAAGCTTTTCATGGGCATTTCATCAAATATTTGACGAGAAGCAGCCAAATTTGAGCATTTGCCGTACATGTCGATCAAAGCCGTTTGTACAAAGACATCATTATCGAAACCCATCAGGAACGTATGAGCATGTATCTTTATACCATCTCTTGGCAAACCAAGTTTCCCACATGCCTTTAAAATCAAAGGAAACGTGAAGTTACTGCCGCGAACCCCAGATTTAAACATGGAAGAGTAAATTTCGAGTGTTTCTGTGAATAACCCATCTCTTGCAGAAGTTCGAATCATCAAATTCCATAGGAATAACGACCGTTTCACATTGTAAACGAGGTGATGCGAACGATGCATTGGTTACGGGCATCCTTTTCCAGAAATAGACACGCATATGATGCATTGGTAAACGGATGGAAACAGAACTGAATACGCTGTTGATAACGCACTTCCAGAACGGTTTTTGTATTCTTTTGTTCCGCCAGAAGTCGAATGTGAATTTGATAAATCGGTTATAAACCGGTTCATTCGTTTGTGCTTGGAGATCGAACCGGCAATGATAATGGGTTCAGAAGATGTGTCTTGCAGATTTTCTCAGTTCATATCCTCGGACTTTTATTAAAAATGAATCATTCATTTTCTTCCAAATGAATGACACTTATCACCAATCAAATCCAAAAATGGATGTAATATTTTTGAAGATAAATTTTTTTATTTATTTCAATTTAACCTCAACCTTTGGATGTGATCCATATACAACTGTCCTTCATCCAAAGGAAAATGGATGGTGAACTGATAAAATTCCTCATATCCTCTATAATTTCTTTTCTTGCAATTTTCTATAATTCCTATTTGAGATTGTGCTATCTAGTATACAATCATTCAGTGGTCAGCTTAATTCAAACCAAAATAAGAAGTTTTCTAAGACTCTATTTTCCTCTCTCCTCTCACCTCACGAATTTGCAAAGTCCTTTGTCATTTTCTCGACTCTCCTCTTTGCTCATGGCGGTAACTTCTATTTTGTCTCCATGGGAGCTCTCTCTCACTCACTCTTACTCTCTAATCTCACAAAGGTAAAAGGTTACCCGAAACCTTTGTGATTTTCCTGTGTTGCATTACTAGTTGCTACATAACTTGAATCATTTTTGTTTTACACTAAACTATTATCATTTGCCTTCGCATCTACCATGTATGTGTAGTTTCAGATTTAGTTCTTCTTGTGAATAAATTACCCCAACTCTGGTTCACATTGGTCCAACCAGATTCAACCGGAGTCACAAGTTATACTATGGGTCCGCCCGAAAATTAAACAAGGATCAAATCACATCTGTCCAACCTAAACTTTCATCCGATGGTTATCAGCAATAGAGAGCCACACATGAAATCTATAAAGAGGGATGAAGCACACACACACGCAGAAGGTAACACATTCAAATTCTCAAGAACACTCACACTCTTCCTGCTTTTTCCATTAAAGCTCTTTAGAAGCTCTCAAGAGAGCTCTAAACCCTATTTCTTGTCAACTACTGAGGTCGGAGACGGAACACCGTTCCAGCTGATCAACTCCGTTTCTAACAGATTACTTGTTTTATAGGAAGTGTGAGCTTGAACCAGATCGATCCAAATCTGAACGACTGGTGTGAGATTCTTGGTTCAGAGATCCAGGCGAAATCTACACCAACATTTGGCATCGTCTGTGGGAAAAATTTAAGCAAATTCAGAACAAAAGCTATCGCTCAGCCACATGAGTGAGAGGAGACGATTCTAGTGAATGAAATGGTGGAGGGTAGTCAAAAAGAGCCAAGAAGGATCAATCCAAAGAGGAAGACGAAGGAAGCAGCATCATTGCTGCAAATTTCAGCAGTACAAAGTCGTCAGAAGCAAAAGATGACAGAGGAGCATTCACCACATCTGGTTGAAGTCCATAACAGAGAGAAACAACTTGCAAAAGCACCTGTCATGATTTCTCAACCAGGATTTGATTCAAATCATATTACTGCTCAGTTTTAAAGCATGCAACGCTAGATTCTAGAAACACAGAATCTGATGAGGTCATACATAAAGCAGATCGGAATTCTGGAGGGAAGGAGAATTCCAGTAACACCAGTCATTAGATCTTGTACTCTTTCCCTAGTTGAGGCGGTCTCTAACCAAAATCCTCGGATGCAAGATTGAGACAAAACCAAAGAAAGTCGGACCTCAGAGAAGCTGAAGGAGAAAGTATTGATCCACATTTCATTCCATCGGAATTTGATGATCAATTTTCAAGCAGAAATCAATCAAGCCAAAAGTAGGAAAAGAAAAACTCCTGGAAGTTATAGAGATTGCAAGGAAAGGGAGCAATTAATGAGCAGCCACTCTAAGGTTCATGGATTTGAAATCAGTAAGAGATTTCATATCATGAATGATCAGATTCAGAGATTAACAAATAAAGACACTGGAGAAAATGTTGAAGAGACTATGGATCGAAATCAATTTTCAAGAGAAATAATGATAGCTCCACTGCCGCATAATTTCAAACTTCCAGTGTTTACTATGTATGATAGGAGCGCAGATCCGTTGGAGCATCTAGTTCAATTCAATTCTATCATGATGCTAGCAGGAAATTCTAATGTGGTGAAGTGCCGGTCGTTTCTTTCATCTTTAAAAGGCCCTACAACGACCTGGTTCTTTAGCCTACAACCAAACTCAATTGGAAACTTCAAAGATTTGACAAGAATTTTTCTGTCAAGATTTCAAAGTAGCATGAAGAGTAGTAAGATAGTAGATAATCTGGCAACAATTCGTCAAAAGCAAGGAGAGTCAGTGCGGAATTATATGAAGAGATTCAATCAATTCAAATTAAGAATCTCAATGAAGTAGTGGCCTATGATGCAATGTTCAAAGGATTAATTGTCGATCATCTACTGAAGTTCTTAATCATGAAAAAACCTACAAATATCGCAGAGTTGACATCACGATGCAACCAATATGCAAACATGAAAGATATTTTGCAGGCGAGGAAGGAGGCTAACGGTGATAGCAGCAAAAGGAAGGAAAACAAAACACTAGGATCTAATCAGAGGGATCGAAGGAACAACAGGAACTATCCAAAAAATGATCACCAGATCAAAAGGGATATTCCATGTCTTTTTTCCAGAAAACTACATGCCTTTGAACTCTAGGAGATCAGAAATTCTAATGCAGATTCAAAATTAGAGATTTGTGAAATGGCCAGCACCGATGATTGCAAAGGCAGAAGATTGGAATCCAAACAAATATTGCAAATTCCATAAAGCTCATGGCCATGACACAAGTGATTATAGAATCTTTAAGAATGAAATTGAACGAATGATCAGTTAAGGACGACTGGATCAGTACGTTCAAAGATGAAACAGAGGACACAAGAAAAAACGCTACTGATCAGCCTCGAAGATGGAATAATAGAGGACCAGAAAGAGAGGACTAGACGAGGAAAGACTCTCAATCTGATTCTCCAGTAGAAGAGCTTGGGGACCAGGAAAACCAAAGAGTTCAACAGAAATAGTCTCCAATTATGACCATACTGGGGAGCCTACACTTAAATTTAGCTTCCAAATCTAGAGCTCACACGAGGTTCGTCCACTCTGTTGAATCTCATATTGTTCAAAAAAGAATCAGAAAAATGAAAGAAATGGTTTTCACTGAAGAGGAGATGACTGGGATTCAAGAGCCACACGATAATGCTATTGTGGTTGTCATTGAAGTGGCAAACAGAGATGTTCACAAAGTCTTAATTGATATGGGATATTCAGTAAACATCATGTCTTATGAAGCTTTCCTGCGTTTAAAGTTGGATTCTATGACGATAAAGCCACGCGGGACTAGGCTATTCGGATTGTTTGAGAATCTACTCCTGTGGAAGGAACCATTAAACTAACTGTAACATTGGGGACTCATCCATGAATGGTTACCAAAGTTGTGAAACCCAGCCCAAACCTAGGCCGGGGCACCCTATTTGTTTTGGGTGAAGAAAGACTTGTTTGATGTTGGACCTTGATGTTGGGCCTTGATTTCAATGTTACTGTCTTTGAAAACCCTAAGAAGTCATGTCAGACCTTTGCCTTAGGGTAGGTCCATGTCCCGAAGTGAAGGAAGAGGTCTCTATGTGCCCTCTTTGTAGAAGACATGGTAATTGACCCGAAACCCATGGATATGGTTGATGGTGCTTCATACTCGGATGCATTGTCAGTGTCAGTTAAGAAGATGAGCTTAGTTGGTCGACCTAATGAGCTCCCAAGCCCAATTCGAAGGTAGTTCTTGAAATTAGATTTGTTGATTGACTTGTAGGAAAAAACCCCACTCAATTTGACCCCGTATAGCCCTCCGAATCCCTGTCTGAAGTTGCTGTTCAGGCTTGGTCGACTGGCCAGTCGACCAACAAAATAGGAAATTCAAAAATTACAAAATTCCTTATTATTTTAACCCTACTTTATGGGAACCCGTGAATAGAAGCTTAACCTAATCATTGGCACTCCATAGACGAGGAGTGAGCTTCCCAAAGCCCTCTCTTGAAGTTGGTGAAGATTCTTGGTCTCAATCATTGCATTCCCTCTCCATCACTTCCTCAAGGTATGATTCCTCTCTCTCATTCTCTAATCTACTCTTTCTTCCACTCTTTCTTACTATTGAGACCATGGCTGAAGTGCTGCAACCTTGCAAACACTTGGCCATGTGTTTCCCCTTTCATCTCCATTAATTTCTTTTCATTCTTGCTATGCTATGCATTCAATACAATCAATAGCATTGCATTTCTATGATTCTTGTCATTCCAACTTGTCTTATTGATCTAAAGTGATCTGTAGATGTATGCTAGGTCTGATTTACTATTGGTTTATGATTCTCTTATAGTTCTTACCACTTCCTTAGCTGATTCCCCATCATTCCTTGCCATTGCAACAAATTTCATTTCAATTCTTGATGTTAGCATATAAAACATAGGGCTTCAATTTGGGTATTCCTAATTGGACCATTGGATCATGATAATTTTCATTGTATAGTGTTCTTATACTGCTATAATCATTCCCTCCAAGTTTCGGATCGATCTGAGCCCTGGAAGATCGGTTTTGAGCCAAATTTCCATTGCTGCCCATTATTGTTCCTCTTGGTTGACTGCTTGGTCGACTGGTCAGTCGACCAAAGGAAAACAGCAACTCTGTCTTTGCTCAATTTGCTCCGTTTGATCTCCGATTTGATTGTTTCCTTCTCTAATGTTGCATATATGTTGTCTAGGGTTCAAGCACTAAGTTGGAGACTATTCTAAATGGTATTTGCTATTATTCCCAATTCGATTAAGGTAAGGACGGTTATTACCATAATTACATGGATTATGTGAATATTACTTTTATGATTGGAAACTTAGTATACTCACCTTCTTTATCATATTTCTTATAACATATGACTGCTGTAAGTACCTCAAGTACAATAGTGCTATGTTTATCTATTCTTTTGTTATCATGAATGTTCATTCTTGCTAATTACATATGCAATTGATCATGTTTTATTCAATATCTTCTATATGATGAAATATCATTTGTATATGATGTGATGGATTGGGAATGTGATTGAATAGGTATAATTTGGGTTTGGGGAATGTCCTACTGACATTTCTGTCCTTGGACATCGGAGGGAATAGTATGGGATGTTCTCCGAAGGTGCCCATCGACGCTTTCCCAAATTATTGGATGACATACATAGGACTTGTCTAGATGTATGGTTAGGATGTCCCTGTCGTATCAGACCCGAATCGAAGGGGCATTGAGACCGAACGACCCGTGGTAGTAGTGTGGATTTGTGGGCGCTCAAGACCGGTAACCATCCCGTGAGAGGACATAGATCGCATTGCGGATACCCAAAAGGGGCCATTCATTGGTTGGGTTGCAAATAGCTAGACTTGGGCTCATAGGCGCTCGAAGATCTGTTAGTCACATCTGTGAGAGGAAGTGAGAGCTTCCCGTCTACTAATTGTGGATGACCAATAGGTTGATAAGTCCGGTAAGTAATATCCATGACTCTAGTGTGAAGGATACCGGAAAGGATCGCCCGGGGTGAGGAATGGACGTATTTGGATCTGACATGATATGACTAAGTAGATGACTTGCATTGGGCTAGGCTTTACCGTGACATGCGCCAATACTTATACCATTGGTGATGTGAGAGAGTGGTGACTTAAACCCTAGCCATGGATTGTTCGAGAGGGATGCAGGACCCAAATACCACCGGAGAACCCAAGATACCTTAAATGGTTAAGGGAAGAGTGATTTGAGACCTACCCAAAGAAGTATGGTGCTATGACTTAAAGCATGTCTACCTATAGAGACTAGCATACATAGAGTTAGTTTCATACTTTCATCATTTGTCTCATATCATCTTGCATCATGCTATGCTTTGTATCATGTATCTGTGTTATTATGGAATAATTGCCTTAGGGAGTTCTGAACTCGCTCCTTTTTGCAACATCTTTTGTTAGACTTATCTGCAGGTACTACTACTGTTGACTATGATGCTCAACACTATGAAGACCAAATTGATGACTCATACACTACTGATCATGGTGACTACGTTGGTGAAGACTATCAGTACGAGACTAATATTTGTCAGGAGCAGATTCGGCCTTGTCTAGTTTCATATGATTATATTATTGAGGAAACATTGTATAAGTTAGAAGAAACTGTAACTTAGTTGCTTATCTTTTTCTTTCCCTTCTTTTGGGAACCAGTTGTAACCTTTTCTTTCATTTGATCTAACTTCCGCTGTTGTTGTAGAATGGGTTTCCCCCTTCTTTTCACACTTTGACTATTTATTTTATTGGTATCATTTCCGCACTCTAATGTTCTTTGTGATCCTTCTAAGATCCTTTCTCGACTTTCTTTATCAAATTATTTGAATACAAAAATTTGTTCTTGCTTTTGATTATATTATTGTGCTAAGTGGATATGATTGTTCCTAAACTTGATCTTTTGGGTTGTGGATCACTCCACCGGGAAATCCAGATAGGGTACCCCCTGGGTGGATGTGACAACAGTAACCAAGTTCTTGCTATTAAGGAATCTCTCAGCATATAACGTGATCCTGGGAAGACCAACCTTGAATTCAGTTGGTGCTATTGTCTCAACAAGGCACTTAAAGATGAAATTTCCAGCGAAGCCGGGCATTGGAGAGTGCTGGTCAGATAAAAAATTCTCCATGTCACATCCACCCAGCCGGTACCCCATTTGGAATACCCGGGAATGTGATCCACAGTCCAAGGATCAAGATCCGTAGGTCCATGCCTCCCACATACACAATGACATAATCATGAACAAAGATAATCAAAGTAAAAACAATTAATACTAAGTATCATGAATAAGATAAGATTAAATAAATCAGAGTGCGGAAGACAGATAATATTAAAGTGTGAACATAATCATAAAGGTGAGAGAAGGTATGATAACCACTCTCTCAGAGCAGCGGAAAAGAAGTGTGATTAAGTTAATTACAAGTTCAAGTATCAAAAGATAATCCAAAAACAAGTTAGTTACATGACCAAAGGTTCCATAAATACACCAGAGAAATGAGGCACTAAGCTAGGGTTTCCTCTACTCTAATAACAGTCTCCTCAATGGTACGGATGAAGTAAACCTAGCTTTGCCGCTCCCTCACAACCGTGGGGCTAACCCTGGTGCGGATAGTAATCCTCCTCGGCACCAACACTCGGATCTTCACAGATGCCACTACCCGAAGGGTAGTATACGGAATCATAGTCCGTCTCGAAGGGGATGCCATTGTAGTCTTCGGTACCTGTTGGATAATCTAAAAACATTTGTACAAAAGGAATGAGTTCGAAGAACTCAGCAAGGTAGTTATTCCATATTGAGAAATCATACACATACAGAACATACATAATGCAATGTGATATGGAACATATGATGTAGTAAGATTCTAACTCTATGAATGCTAGTCTCTAGGGTAGACATGCTTTAAGTCATAGCACCATACTTCTTCGGGTGGTCAGTCACTCCCCCTCAATCATACAAGATATCTTGGGTCTGTCAGGGAAGTTCGATAAAGTCATCTCAAAAACCATGGTAAGGGAATAGGTCACCCCTCTCTCACATCACCATTTGGTATAAGTACTGGCGCATTGTCACAGTAAAGCCTAGCCCAATGCAAGTCATCTACTCAGTCGGTCAAGTCAGATCCAGATACATCCATTCCTTGCCCCCGACGATCCTTTCCGGTATCCTTCACACTAGAGTCAGCGAAATCCCAGATTTCGGACTCATCAACCCTATTGGTCATCCACAAATAGTAAACGGGAAGCTCTCACGTCCTCTCACGGATTGGTTACCGGTCTTAACCGCCCGTTAGCCCAAGTCTAGCCATTTGCAACCCTACCAATAAATGGCCCCTTTCGGGTATCCGTAGTATGGTTTATGTCCCCTACCGGATTGGTTACCAGCCTAGAGCGCCCATCCAACCATACACTACCACGGTTTGTTTGGTCTCAATGCCCTTCCGATTCGGGTCTGACACGACAAGGATAAACCTAGCCAACCAACTAGATAGTCCTATGTATGTCATCCAATAATCCGGGAAGGTGTCTATAGGCACCATCGGAGAACATCCCATACTATTCCCTCCGATGCCTAAGGACAGAAGTGTCAATAAAACACTCCCCAATCCCAAGTTGTACGTAAGCAATCACATATTCAAGTTCATCATCTTTCATGCATCCAATACTTCTTATCATAAAGTTAAACCATGATATTGAAATGAATCATCATAGACATAAGTAAACAAGAATAGTAATGTAACATGACAAGAGTATGAAGATGTTAATACTACTGTTCTAACACATATATAACAGTCTTATAAAGATTTAAAAGTAATCAAAAGGTTCTATTCATAAATAAGAACATAAATTATAAGTTGGTGATCTATATATTTATGGAGATAACCATCCTAACCTTAGGTTGAATTGATGATGAATTGAGAGTACCAAGAAATAGTCCAAAATAATTGTTAAGGCCCTAAACAAACATCAATAATAAGTTAGAGAAGAAATTAGGAAGATTGGATATTAATTGGATCAAAACCGGCCAAGGTTGTCTTTATCAAGAACAACTTTGGTCGATGGTATCGACCAAAATTTCCTTCGGGACAGAATGATGGATTTTGGGTGTTTTCATCCTAAATTGGTTTTCCGGTGTTCAGATCAATCTGAAACTTGGAGGAACACTTAACAACAGTAGTAGGACACTATAAGTCAAGAAATTTACCCAATCCAATGGTCCAAACAAAAAGCCCCAAATTGAGGTAACAAGTTCAAATGACAAACATCATGGCATGAGTTGGGATTGATTGCATTGTCATGGAAATGGCATGTAATAGCTAGGGGAACTAATAGAATTTCTATTGGAATCATATAGAAGTGATAAACATGAACACATCATGCCCTACAACTCAGTTTGGTACAAAATGACATGATGTTAATAGAAAAATAGAGGAATACATATGCTAGGCATGAGGTGGAGGCATAACATCAATGGATGGCTAAGAAACTCATAGGTTAATCATGTGTAGACACTTGGAGTGGTGGTTGCAAGGTTGCAGCACAATTTCCAATGTCTCACCAGCAAGAAAGGAATAGAAAAGAATAGAAAATGGTAGGATAGAGAGTGGAATGGTGATTCATACCTTAGTGAGGAAGATGTAGACAAGAATCAATAGTAAACAATGAGTTTTTGATGAGGTGCCCTTCACATTAGCCAAGGAGGTGCCTTGGGAAGCTCTCCCCACGATTTCAGGTGAGAAAATGATTGCACAAGGCTCAAGGCTCGAGGTCATAATAAATAGAATAGGAATATTCCATGGAATCTTTAACTTGGCAGACTGGGAAACTTTGGTCGATACCATGGTCGATGGTTTTGGTCGATGGTATCGACCAAAATGTTTCTCAGCAGAAAAAGAGGTTTAGTTCAGCAACTTCAAGTAGGGATTTGAAAGGCTATACAAGGTCAATTTGAGTGAGGTTTTCTTCCACAATTCAATCAAGAAGTCTAGTTTCGGGGAATACCTTCGGATTGTGCACAGGAGGTCATTAGGTACATCAACTAGATTAATCTTCTCCGATGCGCAGACTTTCCTTAAACATTGATAATGCATTTAAGCAAGGGGTATCATCATCAATGTCCATAGGCCCTGTCTCCGAATCATGATCATCAATCAGAATGGTCCCTAGGTCTCTTCTACCACCGCTTCGGGTCTTCGGACCTAAATACAACAGTGGATCCGGGTTAGGGTCAGGGTTAGAATAGGGCTGGATATTACACTCCAGGCAGTGCTATACTACATTCTTGAAAGACTCAAAGTCCCAAGGTAAAGCTCTAGCCCTAACTGTTGAAATTATGGATAATAGAGATGAGGAGAAAATTCAAAGAGGGGAACTAGTAGAAAAATTGGAGAAATTTTCCTTAAATCTCAAAAATCCTGAGAAGGGGACCATGATTGGAGCTGATCAGACTGATCAAGATAAAGTTTTGCTGAAGGAGTTCCTTTAAAAGAATGTGGATGTGTTTGCCTAGTTATCCCATGTCACATCCCCCCAGCCGGTACCCTAACTGGCATACCCGGGAGTGTGATCCACAGCCCCGAAGATCAAGTATCGAGGAAATCATCCTCCCACATATACAATAACATAATCATAAACAAGAAATAATCAAGGTTTTAATATTATAAACAAAAGATTTAAAGTCAAGAAATGAATAAACAATATAATCAGAGTGTAGAAAATGATACCAGATATCCGAAGATATCAAAAGAAGTAGAGAGAGGTGGAAACTCACTCCACAGACACAGTGGAACGCAGTATGTAAGTCTAAAAGGAATTACAACTGAAACAATAGAAATAAGAAAATAACTAAACTTAAGAGTCTTCTATCCTATAGATGACATCTTCAAAATAGTGGACTTCATCAATCCAACAGAGATGTTCCAATTCCACGTTGTCTCTAATCGTAGTACGAAATGTGATCGCCTGAGGGATCATCAGAGTAATCTTGATTGTCGCCAACACCTTGCGTGTAGTATGCTTCATCGGCTTGCGCTTCATTGTATTGTTCTTCATAGTAGTCAGTACCTATAGAATAGTCTAACAAAAGATTGTACAAAAAGGAATGAGTTTCGAAGAAACTTAGTAAGGTAGTTAATCCATAACAACATAAATAACATGTGGCAGAACATAACAAGATGCAATGCAATATGAAACAGATAATGTATGTATGCATCTAAACTCTATGTATGCTGGTCTCTATTGGCAGACATGCTTTAAGTCATAGCACCGTACTTCTTTAGGAAGGTCACACACACGGTTCCGGTTGGTAGTGGGTCTGGCATCCCTCAGGACAATCCATGGCTGGGGGTTAAGTCACCGCTCTCTCACATCACCATTGGTTTAAGTACTGGCGCATGTCAGGGTCAAAGCCTAGCCAAATGCAAGTCTCCTACTCAGTTACATCAACTCAGGTCCAGATACTTCCATTCCTCGCCCCGGGCGATCCTTTCCGGTATCCTTTCCACTAGAGTCCTAATATTTCGGGACTACGGACTCATCAACCCTATTGGTTATCCACATATGGTAAACGGGAAGCTCTCATGTCCTCTCACGCGTTGGTTACCGGTCTTAAGTGCCCATGAGCCCAAGTCTAGCCATATGCAACCCTCCAGTAAATGGCCCCCACAATCTGATTCCCGTCCTCTCACAGGTTGGTTACCGGTCTTGAGCGCCCGTGAATCACACTGCTACCACAGGTCGTTCGGTCTCAATACCCTTCCAATTTGAGTCTGATATAACGGGACATCCTAGCCAAACACTTCTAGACAGCCCTAGGTATGACAACCAATGATTTGGGAAAGCGTTGATGGGCATCTTCGGAGAACATCCCATACTATTCCCTCCAATGTCCAAGGACAGAAGCATCAAAAGGACACTTCCCAATCCCAAACCATACTTAATCAAACACATTCTCAGATCAGTCATGACATACACAACCAACAATTCATCATATAGAAGAGAATGTAAAAGCATAAGCTAATCGTTAAGCAATATAGTAATAAACAATGCATATAAGCTTGAGTAATTAAAAGAAACATAAGTGAAGTGCTACTGTACTTACAGTAGTATATCAGAAGTATAAAGTACAAGAACAGTAAGCAAACTCATAGTTTCAAAAAGTAGAAACCAGAGAGTATGCGATCTATGTAATTAAGGAAATAACTATCCTTACCTTATATAACTCACAAAGGAATCTTAGGGAATCAAGTAAGACCTTGACTAAACCTAAGAAGAAAGTCCTAAACAAGTGTATACAATATATTAGGAAAGATACCTAGAAGGAAAGATATCAAAACAATCAAAATAGACCAAAAATGAGGTTACTGTACTCATTGGTCGATTGGATTGGTCTACTGCCCCAGTCGACCAACAGAGACAGTGGCCTTCAAGAATCAAAATTTTGGGAAAATAGAACCGAATTTGGTGGTTTAAAAGGGTACAAAATAAGGGGGAAACTACAATGGCAGCATACTAGTATATAGAGGACATCAAAACACTAATTGAAATCAAGTTTTCAAGTTACAAATTAGGAACCAAAAAGTTAACCTAATTAGGTTAATCATGGATCATGAAGAAAGTATGGTATGATCAAGGATAAAGAACTAGAGGTTAATAGGTTACAAATCTTGTAAAGAAAACACATTGATTGACTACTAATATGATCAAATAAAATAGATCCAAGAAACTAGGGTTTCAACCTTTATGGCTCTCATGAAAAGGTTGTGATCACAGGATGAAAGGGAATAAATTGTTTGGTCAAAAACAACAAGAAAATCATTCAATGATCAAGTTTAGATTAACATAAATATTGCCCATGAGGTTTCCCTCGCATGGGAGGTTACCAAAGGTTTCCAGAAGATCATACAAGGGTTAGGGTTTCAAGAAAATCTTCGGCTAGGGTTAAGATCATGACGATGATCATAGGTCTCAAAGAATAGAATGAGATCATGGAATAGATGGTTGCAAGAATGCAGCATCTCCTTCCTGATCTCAATCAAGAACAAGATTAAAGAAAAGAAATTCAGAGATGGAGAAGAAAAAGAGAGCGTAGACATACCTTTGATGCAGGAAGAAGGAGATTACTTGAGTTCTTGCGAGATATCAACCAAGGATGCAAGGAAATTGATTAGAATGGAGTTCTAATTCGTTCAAGAGGCTTAGGAGGCAGAGGAGGCGGAGTAATCCTGAGATTTAGACTTAAATAGAGTAGCCACGTCCTAATTAGCAAAACAGAACCAATTGGTCGATTGGATTGGTCGACTGTCCAGTCGACCAATGAGGACAGCAAATTCAAACAGTGGATTTGAAGGCTCAGATCAAGTCCAAACATAATGGGGTTTTGCACACACCTAAAGTGACTTACCTAGTAGGTAGAAATGCCTTCAAACCAATACAGAGAGCACTCCAAGTCCATCAACTTATCCGATTTTCAACAGGATGCAGTTTCCATAAATGGAACACTGACATCAACACTCATGGATTTCAATCCAGCCACCAAGTCTTCTACTGAAATGGCCCAAAGCTGACTTCTTGCCTTACTTCGGGTTGTCGAACCTACAAACAACAAGGTTTCCGGGTCAAGGTTAGGGCTGGGTTTCACAGCCCAAGACATGCCAAGGCTAAGCAGGGAAGTTGCAAAACATTGTCTTTGGATTGATAGTATTGTCAAACCAGTGAATCAAAGAAGGAGAAATTTCTCATTAGAAAACATGAAGCAATCAAAGTTGAAGTTGAAAAGCTGAAAAAAAATCAGAATTTATAGAGAAAATTGAATGTCCTAAATGGCTCGCAAATGTGGTGATGGTGAAAAAGCATAACGGCAAATGTAGAATGTGCATAGATTATAGTGATCTGAACAAAGCCTACCGAAAAGACTACTACCCATTGCCACGAGTTGATTAGTTGATCGATGCCACCTCTTGTCACACCCCACCTACCAGTCTTGGCTACCCACCCAACAACCTGTGGGTGCAATCCGTTACAAGATCCACGGTCTTATCCATCAATAATAATAATAATGCAAGAAATAGATAATCAAGAGCAAGAGCAAAAGTAAGTTCAAATAATTAATTAAAGGGATTATAGGAGTCCAAATACTCCAATAAAGAATCAAGTTCAAAAGAAATATCGAGTTCAGCGGAAGCAAACAAATAAACTAAATTATCTTCTTTCTAGTTTCTTTCTCTAAAGCTAAATAATGCTTTTCAAATTTATCAAGAAAGGGGGTTCTCCAGTTCTTCTCCAAACAGACCTCAAAATATCTGGCAATCTGCCTTCTTCGTCCATCAATGGGTGCTATAAGCGCAATCCAAGCATTCGCAGGAGGCTTCATAGAAGCTATCTCCATCTCCCACTGACTATGCCACATCCTCTTCATACGAGAGGGTTCGATCATACAAATTCTCTCCAATTTCCGACGACGTGCAACCATCTGTACAGTTTAGTATAACATACAAAAAAAAAAAGAAAAAAAAAGGTGTGAGATCCCACCTAACCCTAACCTTGCTGTGGTACCAAATGCATATATACCATATGCATTGTTCAATTTATTCTCTGTTGTACGAATTGCCTAGTTTCGTTTGGTAGAAGTTTACCCCAAAGCTGATTTATTCTCTCCACGATTTCTTCTTGTGCCTTGCATTCCCTTTGATAGGAGGATGATCTTAAATCATTCCCATGACTGATCCTTCTATCCCTGCTATTCTAGAGTGGATCTCCATACACTCTATAACCTTGTGAATTCTCCGCATGATGATTTCGAAGAGAAATCAAGTGTGATCTTCATGATTTGTTATTCCTTCTAATTGTTTCAAGACTTCAAGCTTTTCATCTCCTATTCTTCAATCAAAGATTTGTAATCTCTCTTGTGTTGTATTGATCTACTCTTGCTATGATTTATTCTTTGAGATTGAGATTATGAAGAAGATGCTGCATCCTTGCAACATATTGATCCTTGCAACCATCTCTTCTACAATCTCCTTTAATTCTTAAGGTTTTATGATCTTCATATTGATCTTCGCCATGATCCTTGTGAAATCTTCATGAAGCCATGATCATACTTCGATTTGATTTCAAAGCATGTCAGATTTACTCCTTGTTTTCTTACAAAAAGACTTATTGTTATTTGTTTTCCGTGGACCTTGGGAGAAGGAAGCCAAGATAATAGGAAAGTACCCTTGTCTTTCGGAATCCAGGAACTCTCCCAATTTCGAGGACGAAATTATTTTAAGGGGGGGAGAATGTGAAATCCGGCCCAAACCTAGCCAGGACACCCTACCTGTTTTGGGTGAAGAAAGATTAGTTTAATGCTTGACCTTGAAGTTGGACCTTAATAATAGTGTTACTACCCTTTGAAAGCCTTAGGAAGTCATGTCAAACCTTTCCTTAGGGTAAATTCAAAGTCCCGAAGTGAAGGAATAAGTCTTTGTGGGCCCTCTCTATAGATGACATGGTGTGTGACCCGAAACCCATGGATATTGTTGATGGTGCTCCTACTTGGAAGCATTGCCAGTGTTTAGTGAGAAAATGCGCATCGAAGAGGGGTGAATTATTTGAAGTACCTAATGAACTCCCATTCTCAATCCAAAGGTATTTCTAGAAAGTAGACTTCTCGATTGACTTGTAGGAGAAAATCCCACTCAATTTGACCCAGTATAGCCCTCTGAATCCCTATCCGAAGTTGTTGAACTGTGCATTGGTCGACTGGTTGGTCGATTGGGGCCAGTAGACCAATCAATCGACCAATGGTGTGTTAAATCCGAGAAAATCTTCGATTTAGGGTTTTTCACTCTCTATTTAACCCTACTTCGAGTTTCTTAGTTACGGCTGCCTCCTAAACACCCAGAGAACGTGGGAAGACCTTTCCAAAACTCTTTTCCGTGATTTCGAAGATTCCACCGGAGATCTGAAGCCTCTCATCTCTGATCTGATAATTCAAGGTTAGTATCTCTTCTAAATTCTAAATTATTCTTTCTTCAATCTTGTTCTTGATTGAGATCAGGAAGAAGATGCTGCATTCTTGCAACCATCTATTCCATGATCTCATTCTATTCTTTGAGATCTATGATCATCATTGTGATCTTAACCCTAGCCGAATATTTTCTTGAAACCCTGACCCTTGTTTGATTTTTGGAAACCTTTGGTAACCTCCCATGCGAGGGAAACCTCATGGGTAATGTTTAGATTAATCTAAACTTGATTATTCAATGATTTTCTTGTTATATTTGGCCAAGCAATTTATTCCCTTTCATCCTATGATCATAGCCTTTTCATGGGAGCCATAAGGTTGAAACCCTAGTTTCTTGGTTCAAATCATGAACCCATCTCTTGACCTTGACTTGATGATTTTACCTTCCTATATAGTTCTAATACATTCTAGGAAGTTCCCCTTCGAATTTTGGATCAATCCGACTTCAAACGAAGAAGTTATGACCAATCTAGTTTCTGCAATTCCGTACTGACTCGGTTGGTCGACTGCTTGGTCGACTGGGTCAGTAGACCAAGCACTCGACCAATGAAGGCAGTAGCTTCATTTTTCGCTCAGTTTGATTCGTTTGCTCTCTAATCTTTTAGGTATCTTTCCTAATGTTATATCTATGATTGTTAGGGGTTTATTTGCTAAGTTTGGAGTCTCTCTCTTTGATCTTTGGATTATCTTCGGCGATAATCAAGGTAAGGACAGTTATTTCATAATAACATAGATCGCATACTCTCTTGTTTCTACTTTAAGAAACTCTGAGTTTATTTATAGTTCTTGTATTTTATACTTCTGATGTACTACTGCAAGTACAGTAGCACTTCACTTATGTTTTCTTTTTCATTATTCAAGCTTATATGAATTGCTTATTACTATATTGTTTAATGATTAGATTATGCTTTTATATTCTCTTTTATATGATGAAGTGTTGATTGGATATGATATGACTGATCTGAGAATGTGTTTGATTAGGTATGGTTTGGGATTGAGTGGTGTCCTTTTGACACTTCAGTCCTTGGACATTATCGGAAATAGTATGGGATGCTTCCGGGGTTGCCCATATACGCTTTCCCAAATCATTGATTGTCATACCTAGGACTGTCTAGCAGTGTTTGGCTAGGATGTCCCCGTTATATCAGACCCGATTCAGAAGGGAATTGAGACCAAACGACCCGTGGCAGCAGTGGGGATTCACGGGCGCTCAAGACCAGTAACCAACCCGTGAGAGGACGGGAATCACATTGTGGGGGCCATTTATTGGATGGTAGCATATGGATAGACTTGGGTTCATGGGCGCTCAAGACCGGTAACCAACCCGTAAGAGGACATGAGAGCTTCCCGTTTACCATATGTGGATAACCAATAAGGTTGATGAGTCCGTAGTTAGGGACTATTAGGACTCTAGTGTGAAGGATACCGGAAAGGATCATTAGGGACGAGGAATGGACGTATCTGGAACTGAGTTGATGTGACTGAGTAGATGACTTGCATTGGGCTAGGCTTAACCCTGACATGCGCCAGTACTTAGACCAACGGTGATGTGAGAGAGCGGTGACTTAACCCCTAGCCATGGAATGTCCCGAGGGATGCCGGCCCACTACTAAAAGGCGTTGTATGATTGACCTACCAAAAGAAGTACGGTGCTAGGACTTAAAGCATGTCTGCCAATAGAGACCAGCATACATAGAGTTTAGATGCATACATACATTGTCAAATCCACCCAGCCGGTACCCCATTTGGGATACCCGGGAATGTGATCCACAGTCCAAGGATCAAGATTCGTAGGTCCATGCATCCCACATACACAATGACATAATCATGAACAATGATAATCAAGGTAAAAACAACTAATACTAAGTATCATGAATAAGGTAAGATTAAATAAATCAGAGTGCGGAAGACAGACAATATCAAAGTGTCAAGATAGTCATAAAGGTGAGAGAAGGTATGATAACCACTCTCTCAGAGCAGTGGAAAAGAAGTGTGATAAAGTTAATTACATGTCCAAGTATTTAAAGATAATCCAAAAACAAGTTAATTACAGGTCCAAGTACTCCAAAAATACACCAGGGAAATGGGGCACAAAGTTAGGGTTTCCTCTACTCTAATAATAGTCTCCTCAATGATACGGATGAAGTAAACCCAACTTTGCCGCTCCCGCACAACCGTGGGGCTAACCCTGGTGCGAATAGTAACCCTCCTCGGCACCAACACTCGGATCTTCACAGATGCCACTACCCGAAGGGTAGTATGCGGAATCATAGTCCGTCTCGAAGGGGGTGGCATCATAATCTTCAGTACCTGTAGGATAATCTAAAAACATTTGTACAAAAGGAATGAGTTCGAAGAACTCAGCAACGTAGTTATTCCATAATTAGAAATCATACACATACAGAACATACATAATGCAATGTGATATGGAACATATGATGTAGTATGATTCTAACTCTATGAATGCTAGTCTCTAGGGTAGACATGCTTTAAGTCATAGCACCATACTTCTTTGGGTGGTCAGTCACTCCCCCTCAATCATACAAGATATCTTGGGTCTGCCATGGAAGTTCGATAAAGTCATCTCAAAAACCATGGTAAGGGAATAGGTCACCGCTCTCTCACATCACCGTTTGGTATAAGTACTGGCGCATGTCACAGTAAAGCCTAGCCCAATGCAAGTCATCTACTCAGTCGGTCAAGTTAGATCCAAATACGTCCATTCCTCGCCCCCGGCGATCCTTTCCGGTATCTTGCACACTAGAGTCAGCGAAATCCCGGATTTCAGACTCATCAACCCTATTGGTCATCCACAAATAGTAAACGGGAAGCTCTCACGTCCTCTCACGGATTGGTTACCGGTCTTGAGTGCCCGTGAGCCCAATTCTAGCCATTTGCAACCCTACCAATAAATGGCCCCTTTCGGGTATCCGTAGTATGGTTTATGTCCCCTACCGGATAGGTTACCGGCCTAGAGCGCCCATCCAACCATACACTACCACAGGTTGTTTGGTCTCAATGCCCTTCCGGTTCGGGTCTGACACGAAAAGGATAAACCTGGCCACCCAACTAGATAGTCCTATGTATATCATCCAATAACCCGGGAGAGTGTCGATTGGCACCATCGGAGAACATCCCATACTATTCCCTCCGATGCCTAAGGACAGAAGTATCAATAGAATACTCCCCAATCCCAAGTCAATACATAAGCAATCACATATTCAAGTTCATCATCTTTCATGCATCCAATACATCTTATCATAAAAGTTAAATCATGATATTGAAATGAATCATCATAGACATAAGTAAACAAGAATAGTAATGTAACATGACAAGAGTATAAAGATTTCAACACTACTGTTCTAACACATATATAACAGTCTTATAAAGATTTAAAAGTAATCAAGAGATTCTATTCATAAACAAGAACATAAATCATAAGTTGGTGATCTATATGTTTATAGAGATCACCATCCTTACCTTGGGTTGAATTGATGATGAATTGAGAATATCAAGAAATAGTCCAAAATAATTATTAAGGCCCTAAACAAACATCAATAATAAGTTAGAGAAGAAATTGGAAAGATTGGATATTAATTGGATCAAAACTGGCCAAGGTTGCTGTCAGCAACAACTTTGGTCGATGGTATCAACCAAAAGGATCGACCAAAAATCTCTTCGGGACAGAATAGTAGATTTTGGGGGTTTTCATCCAAATTGGTTTTCCGGTGTTCGGATCAAACTTGGAGGAATGCTTAACAACAGTAGTAGGACACTATAAGTCAAGAAATTTACCCAATCCAATGGTCCAAACAAAAAGCCCCAAATTGAGGTAACAAGTTCAAGTGACAAACATCGTGGCATGAGTTGGGATTGATTGCATTGACATGGAAATGGCATGTAGTAGTTAGGGGAACTAATAGAATTTCGATTGGAATCATATAGTAGTGATAAACATGAACATAGCATGCCCTATAACTCAGTTTGGTACAAAATGGCATGATGTTAATAGAAAATTTAAGGAATACATATGTTAGGCATGAGATGGAGGCATAGCATCAATGGATGGTTAAGAAGATCATAGGTTAATCATGTGTAGACACTTGGAGTGGTGGTTGCAAGGTTGCAGCACCATTTCCAATGTCTCACAAGCAAGATAGGAATAGAAAAGAATAGAAAATGGTAGGATAGAGAGTGGAATGGTGATTCATACCTTGCTGTGGAAGATGTAGACAAGAATCAATAGTAAACAATGAGTTTTTGATGAGGTGCCCTTCACATTAGCCAAGGAGTTGCTTTGGGAAGCACTCCCCACGATTTCAGGTGAGAAAATGATTGCAATAGGGCTCAAGGCTCGAGGTTATAATAAATAGAATGGGAATATTCCATGGAATCATTAACTTGGCAGACTAGGAAACTTTGGTCAATGGCATCAACCAAAAGGATCAACCAAAATGTTTTCTCAGCAGAAAAACAGGTTTAGTTCAGCAACTTCAAGTAGGGATTTGAAAGTCTATACAAGGTCAATTTGAGTGAGGTTTTCTTCCACAATTCAATCAAGAAGTCTAGTTTCGGGGAACACCTTCGGATTGTGCATAGGAGGTCATTAGGTACATCAATTAGGTTAATCTTCTCCGATGTGCAGACTTTCCTTAAACACTGACAATGCATTTAAGCAAAGGGTATCATCATCAATGTCCATAGGCTCAGTCTCTGAATCATGATCATCAATCAGAATGGTCCATAAGTCTCTTCTACCACAGCTTTGGGTCTTCGGACTTAAATACAACAGTGGATCCGGGTTAGGGTCAGGGTTAGAATAGGGCTAGATATTACATACATTATCTGTTTCATATTGCAATGCATCTTGTTATGTTCTGCCGTATGTTATTTATGTTGTTATGAGTTAACTTGCCTTACTGGGTTTCTTTTGAAACTCACTCCTTTTGTACCGTATCTTTTGTTAGACTTCTCCTCTACCTTGATGACTATGGCGTCATCATGAGGTATACAGATGCCTCTCTCATCTTCTTCACCGAAGGTGATTGAACCCTCACCATTCGGTCTTTTTGCTTCTGCGTTTCTCCAGTTCCAATGAACTTGGATTTGGCCTTCAGTTTTCGGAGCGACTGAGGCTCGGGCCCTCCGAATATTGTCAATATGGGTGATCGGGTGGCACCGATCACTTCTTTGCCTTTCTTAGACCTAGGAGCTTTGGTCGGCCGCTCTCGACTTACCGAACGCTCGCTTTTGTCACCAGTTGTTAGCGACCCTGACTATCTCCCCTTGATGAAGCTGGATAGGTGACCTTGAGATATCAATCTCTCGATATCGGCCTTCAGGTGCTTACAATCATTGGTATAGTGATTGTAATCCTTATGAAAACGCAATACCTTTCCATATTTCGATCCCCAGGCTTTTCTGGGACCTTCGGTGGCCATTTTAGGATATTTTGTCCCTTGATGATATTCAAGATGTCTGCCCGAGGAGTATTCAAGGGTGTATACTCACTTTGATCAAGAGACCTCTGTCACCACGCCGTACGGGGCCTTCCTACTTGATCCCGAACATTCTGTTTGGGCTTTTGCTTTATCTCAGGAGCTTTCTGCTCTCTTGTAGAGGCCTTCATGTCTCCCTGATGTGCATCCAGGATCTCTGTTACCTCCGCTTGCTTCTGACACCTTTGCACCAGTTCAGCATAGGTGGTAGGCATATCTTGAAGTAATAACTCCAAGAGTCTCCAATTGGTGAGTCTAGTGAACAGAGCAATTTTAGCTACCTGTTCATCTAGATTCTCGATCTCCATCGTGACCCTATTGGATCTTTTCAGGTATTCCCGAATTGACTCACTTTTCCCTTGCCTATAGTGAACAAGGTTTCCTCGGTCTTCTTGATCTGAATTTCGCTTTGGAATCTACCAATAAATTTTCTCGCCAACTCCTTAAAGTCCATGATCCCTCCCGAGGGAAGATTCAAGAACCACTTTTGTGTTGCTCCTATCAAAGAAGAACCAAACACCCTACACAGGATTTTATCTGAGTTACCAGCTATAGCCATAGTTTGCTGGTAGTAACTAATGTGAGCAATAGGATCTCCCGAACCATCGAATGAAGAAAAAGTTGGTAACCGAAAATTATGAGGAAATTGATACCGGCTATTACTTCAACGAACGGGGTCTTTCTAATGACCGAATATATATCATCGGTTATTTTTCCTCTGGACAGTTGTCCGAGTCTCTAATTAATATTAGCCAATTCTTGGCCAATATGCACTGAATGTCCACCGGTGACACGAGCTTTGTCCCGAACTGCACGCCTGGGGGTTGAGGAGTGAGTTCGCACTCCTGTGCCCAACCTTCTTGTTGAATATGTTGTGCTTCCTTGCGGTCATTCAAATCACTCGTCTCTTCTAAGGAGTTCTCCAATTCTTCTTGATTCTCTGCCTTGACTCCGGGCATCCTCCCGGAAATTCTGACCAACATTCTGGTCTTCCAGAAGCCTTCTTTCCCTTCGCGGGGAATGCCCTTGTGGAAGAGAGGTAAATACTTCATCTCCTTCTCTTACATGCCTTCTCGCTTCCCGCTGATCAAGAGCCTGCGGCACCACCACTTGTCTGACCAACGTACAAAGCGTCTAATTCATCTCTAGAAATTGGAGCTGCAGTTGATCCAACTGCTGCTGGAGTGGATTAGGAGGATGTTATTGGTCATTGCCCCCTTGTCCACCATCTTCACGTACTTCACGATCTTGACTTCCTTCAGGGATATCATTCGGGTTTCTTATAGGAAGTTGAGTGTTAGCATCTCGCTAAGCCGCCCCAGCCGCTGCTGCTGCTGATCTGGTAACCATGACTTTCTGAAGCGTTTCCCACAAACGGCACCAAATGATGTGAAATCCCTCGGATTTCTACCCCTTTAACCCATGGTTTTAAGACCGAGAACCTGGGCCTTGATTCGGCGACAATTGTGGACCATTCAATTCAAGCCCGAAGGATTGGAAATTGAATCAATGTTGGTAGATGACCCTTATAATGACTCAAAAACTCTCTTAGAGTTTAAGTGAAGAGAGAAGATTAGTCTCGATAGTGTAAAAAGGGTAATTTTGGAATATCTGTAGATCAATGATGGAGAATCCGATTGACGCGAATAAGATATCAAATTGAATATCATCGAAAGACCTTTCCAACGAGCCAAAAATTATTGAAATCGAAGTTCGTTTGGGTGAACCAACCCCATCCCATTTTCTGTTTAGGGGCAAAATTGGAAATACGGATTTTAAGCCCTATTTATGTTTTATCTCATCCGTAAACGCATTTTTGGAGGTTAGAAAGAGGCGGAGGCTTTGGAGAAAAGGAGAAATGAAAGAGAGGAGCAATTTCCATTCTTCTGAAGGTGTATGTGATCGGAATCTTTGCAAAATTACTACGAAAGGTTAGTTTTCTTTAACCCTTCCCTTTAATCATAGTTGGCGAGAATTTATCTTCTCTTCTTTTGTGGAGATCTTGAAAGGGAAGGTTGTTAGGTATCTTGGATGCTTTCCTTTATTATATTAATGTCCCTTCCTAGTTTGTGGGAGTAATTTCTTTAATCTTATTTTAAGGGATCTATGAAAGGGAATAATGATAGGTACCCTAGATGCTTATATTTTCTTATATTAATGTTTCCCTTGAATTTGGGAGTATTGGTTTATCTCCTTGCAAAAGATTTTAGAATTTGACTCCTCTGGTCACACACGGGTGATTTATGATAGTCAAATTTGGGGCTTTTTGAGATGGGTCAAATTTAATAAAATTGAAGGTACCCATAGGATCCTTTTGTTTCCAATTAGACTTTTCCAAAGTTTTGCTTCATTATAAACTTCGAATTGGTGACGAATTAAAGACCATTCAATAGTAAGGTTGAGAACTACCTTTTTTAACCTAGTTTTTCAGATTTGGGTTTTCTTTGGAAGATTTAGGATATTCTTTGAAACCCAAATTGGCTCTAATTTGTGATAATTATTTCTTTTGCATAAATAGGTTAATATATCTTTAATCACTAATTTGTGGGAGTGGATTCTTGGATTTGGAGGAAGAACAAAATAAAAGGTGAGGATTATACTTAACTTTATATTACATGTGTAATGATGTTAGTTACTTTTCATTATTGATATCTTGTATTGTTTTAGTATTATCTTATGGTTATTTTATGTCTTTTGTTAAATATGAATTGCTATAATATATGTTTATTATTACTTCTGATGTTGCTCCTGCTTTGAAATCTATTATTGTTGTTATGAAATGGAATGTGATTGTATGAGAGAGAAATATTATTATTTCTTCTACCTTGTATTTTCTACTAGGGTTGTGGGTTCACCCATTGCCCTAGTGATATTATATGATTGCTTATATTGTGGTTGGGAATGGGGAATGCCCTTTTGGCATTTCTTGCCATAGGATACCAGAGGAGGCGGTATGAGACGCATTCCTATGGTGCCCTTGGCTCTTTCCCGATTACTGATTTACATATTTAGGGCATGTCTAGAAGTGTTTGGTTAGGTGACCTCATGAGTACTACTACCCTTTCGGCAGGGGTATTGAAGCCGGGTAACCTGTGATGTTAGTGGCTGGGTCCTGTGTGTCAAGCAGGCCCACTATCATCATGAGATGGTAGGGTTGCATATAATAGACAAGGGCTCATGGGCTCTCAAGACCAGTGAAATGACCCGTGAGAGGACATGGAGAACATCCTGTCCATTATATGTGGATGACTATAGGGTTAGGGGTCAACGTAGTCCGAGTTGGTTGGTGCCATAGGATACGTTGACTCTAGGTGGGAAAGTTTCGAACCAACAGGGCACTAGGCATGAGGGGAGATATTGGATACTGAACCGAGTTGGTTGGTGCCATAGGGGAAGTATCTATACCACATGTAGTACGAGACCGTATGACTTTGCATTGGCTTAGGATTATCCTTGACACGCGCCAGATCTTATACCAATGGTGATGTGAGAGAGTGGTGACCTAATCCCCAACCATGGCTTGACAGGACTTTACACAACAACCGCGGAGAACCCAACAGACGTGCATCAGAGCCGTGAGGGAAGAGTGATGAGACCGCCCAAAGAAGACTGGTGTATGACTTAATGCGTGTCTACCATAGAGACTTCATGATAGAGTTAGGAGCATAATCATTCACATATCATATCATTGTCATTAATTACATTATTGATATTCATGTTATATGTGTGATGTGGAATCTTGAGAATGAATGTGTGATATGATGTTGAGTTGACCTCATTGAGTTCTGTTGAACTCATTCCTTTTATATGTCTTTTTTTCTTTTAGATTATGTTGCAGGTTATGAGGACTTCTTCCAAATGGAGGATGCGTTACCAACATATCTTCTTGAAGGAGTGATCGAAAAAGAAGTGGATGCACATGGAGCTTCATGCCAGTATCAAGACTATTCTTTTGGGTGGGATTCCATTAGAGAACTAGTCTAATTTAGTTTTTCCGCTGCGAATAAACCTACTCTCTTTTCTTTTCAAAACTCTGATTATACCTTTTATTTTGACGTAATGGATGACTGTAACCATTATTTCGATTTTGATAATTTATTACTTGAACTTGATTTATTTTTGTCCAATTAATTATGCTATATCCTGTTTTGTATGGATTTGTCACTGAACCTAGATCTTGCGGTGTATCACCCCCACGGGTATTCGGGTATGACCGGATCCAGCTGGGTGGGGTGTGACAAATGATGCATCCAAAATCCGCTCAGCCCTTAGATCACTGATGAATGACCTGCAAAACAATCATTAGACGTGGCTCAACTGTTGGGGTCAGGAGTCCACCTCCGAAGGCTAAGTCAGTTGATGAACTGATCATAAAAGGCTCTGCTTGAGTACAGAGCAAAAGTATGAATGCAAGTATTGAGAATACGATTCAAATACCTCTCTTGCACGTAGGTCATGTCTTATATAGTGTTTACCTTCGAATCTCCTTCGTTGGATTTTTTTGAGCCTTCTTTGTCCGATCTTAACGATTAGATCCGTTGATAATAGATCCATTCGTTGGAGGTATAATGAATAACTATTTTTGTTAGCACGATCATAGCGTGACAGTTATCCCAGTAAGCATGATCGTTTGCTCCCGTAAGTGTCGTTAACTGTCTCCTTGACGATTCGTCCACTCGGTAATTACAAATTCGGGTGTGCTTGTTCACTGAGTCAAGTTTCTTCCTCAGCAAGCTATCTTTAAACCGACTCGCTCAGATGCGAGTCGGTTCGTTTCTTCCCAACCGGGGTCGAGGGTTAAACCAAGGGCAAACTCGGTTCAACAATGATTTTTCCCGTATCACAAGCTAAAGAGAATAGAAAGTGCAAAACTAAAATAAACTAAAGATAAAAATAAAGTGTAAACTAGACCTAAGGAGGAGGTAATATTTATAGGAGAAGGAGAGTAATTTACAAACAAGGAAATAAAATAATAATACATAATAATGATACTAGTAATAATAATAATAACAAAAGAGTAAAATAGAAAAAGAAAGCAAATAAAGAAAGAGCAAAATCCGTTAGAAATTCCAAGGGAGAGAGAAAGAATGTGTGGAGAAAAAATACGTGAAGAGGGAAAGTGGAAAGAAGGAATAAATAAATATAAAACTTTACTTTACTTACACGTAGTGGATGTGGAGAAGAAAGAGAAAGAGTGAAGAAGGAAAGGAAAGAAAATATATACTTTTAGAAAAGTGATTTTGGGATAATTAAGGAAAACAAAATAGTGAAAGGAATAGAAAGTGGGAAGAGAGAGAGAGAGAGAGAGAGAGAGAGAGAGAGAGAGAGAAAAACTAATTAGATAAATAAATAAAATTTTAAAAAAATAAAATCTTCTAGAAAAATAGAAAATTCTAATCTTTGACTAATTGTGGGCCCCATACAATTCTCAATTACAATAAAGAAAAATAAAATAAAATCCTAATCTAATTTTACAAGGTATTTTGGAGTTGGCCCATAATTGTATCTCTAGCCCATCATGCTCCAAATCAGGCTCACTTTTACACTTGAGAATTTGAATGGACCTCTTAATATGTAAAATCGCATGTTTAATACCCAAAACTCCAGATATTCGCTCAAGTCCTAAAAATTCATAAAATCTGCAAAAACAACATAAAACATAAGGTAGCTCCACTCTAAGTATGTAAAATGCATGCTTTATGCCCTAAGATTTCACACATAAATGTGCTCATCACCTACCAACATAATTCTTCTCCTACCTGTAAAGCTTGATCGAAGCAACTATCTCCTTTGGAAATCGCAATTTCTCCCTTTACTTCCTGCACATGACCTTTATGGCTATGTCAATGGAACCAATTTAGCTCCTCCTCAAACCATACCCAATCCCTCCACCACATCACCCACACCAACATCCATTCCTAACCTTGCATATTCTTAATGGCGCAAGCAATACCAGATCTTATCTTGAATCATCTCCTCCCTTTTTGAAAGTGTTTTTTCTCAAGTTGTTGGTCTCACCACTTCCCACACTACTTGGAGTTCCCTTGAACGGACTTATGCCTTCCAATCTCAAGCCCGCATAATGCAACTGAAATACCAACTCTTGCAAATTCGCAAAGGCCACTCTTCTATGGCCAAATATATTAAGAACATTAAATCTATTGTTGATCATCTTGTCGTTGCTGCTCACTCAGTTTCTGATGCTGATATTATCCTCACAATGCTTCATGGCCTAGGCCATGAATATGAATCACTTGCCACCTCTATTACCTCTCATCTTGACCCTCTTCCCCTTAATGATTTCATAGGCCTTTTACTGAATCAAAAAATCTTCAAAGATCAAACAAGATAACAACTTTTCTTGCCTTCATCAGAAGTTAATTTATCCACTAGATCAACCCCCCACCCACCCACTAACCGAAATCGTGGCCCCTTTCACAACTATGGCAGAGGACAAGCTCGAGGTTACTCCAATCGGGGTCGACATGCAAAACATCTTCCACCTATCCTCCCTACCCCGATGGTTTCTTGTCAGATTTGCAACAAAACTGATCATACGGCGATGCAATGTTATTTTCGTTATGCACCAAGTGACAATGTCTTCAGGCTGAATTCTTCTCTAGAAGCTTTCTTAGCAGCACCCACTGCTTCATTCGATCCTTCTTGATACCCTAACTCAAATGCCACTCATCATGTTACATCCAATGTAACCCACAAGGATACAACAATGCCTTACTATGGTATTGATCAACTTCACATTGGTAATAGCTTAGGTTTGCATATAAAAAATATTAGAAGTGCTTCTCTATCAACCCCTTCAAAAATTCTTACTTTATCTGAAGTGCTACATGTTCCTTCTATTATTAAAAATTTTCTCTTTGTGAGTAAATTTACGCGTGATAATGATGTTTATGTGGAATTTCATCTAAGTTCTTGTTTTGTAAAGGATCTCAAAATGGGGACTATTATACTTCAAGGATCAATTGAAGTTGGCCTCTATCACTTCCATCCACCATCCGCATCTCCCTCTGTTCATCTTAGCGAACGTGTCTCAAGAAGTGTGGCATGACCGATTAGGGCATCCGTCGAAGAGAACTTTGGATCTCTCTTTCGCAGTTTTGGCCTGCACCAACCTTATCTACTTCACTAGTTTTGTGTGTCCCATGCCAGATGGGAAAATCACATAAATTACCTTTCAAGTTGAATAAATCAAGGGTTGTATCTCCATTCCAGTTATTGCACTCTAATATTTGGAGGCCCTCTGTCACCATCTACGCAAGGTTATAGTTATTATATTTCTTTCTTGGATAATTACAGTAGATTTACATGGCTTTTTCCACTTGTATGTTGTTCTGATACAATTTCAGTATTTAAGCAATTCTATTATTATGCAGCCAATGTCTTTAATTCCAATATTCCAATATGAATACTTTGATCATTTTTTTTAAAGAGAATGGTATATCTCATCAGTACTCATGCCCACACACTTCTGAACAGAATGGGAGAGCGGAACGGAAGTATAGACATATAGTTGAAACAGATCTCGCTCATATGGCTCGTGCTTCAGTCCCCCTTATTTTCTGGCCAGCTGCCTTTGAAATGACTATCTTCTTAATTAATAGAATGCCTATACAAATACTTGGGAATAAATCTCCATTTCAGGTATTATATCACAAAGATCCAGATCTTTGATTTTTCAAAATCTTCGAATGTGCATGTTTTCCTTGGTTACAGCTTTAGAACAAAAACAAGCTGCAATATCGCTCCAAGCAATGTATCTTTCTTGGATACAGCAACTCACACAAGGGGTATGTACGTTATGATCCAACTCTTGGCCAATCCTACATCTCTAGACATGTAGTTTTTTTATGAAACTAAGTTTCCCTTCGCAACTCAACCTCCCAACCACCCTTCCCACTCTCACTCCACTCCTACCATAGTTTCAGCTGATAATCTCTTTTCAAATTCAAATTCAGATTTTGAAATCTCCCATCCCACCCGGAATTTCCAATTCAAATTCAAAATTTGAATTTTCCCACCCCACCCGAACTTCTAATTCAAATTCAAAATTTGAACTCTCCTTTCCCAGTCGAAATTCAAATTCAAGTTTTGAAATTTTGAAAACTCTATTTCAACCTCTCACTGCACCCGAAACCCTAGCCCATAACCCACCTAAAAACCTAGCCAAAACCCTTGCCCATAACCCACCTGCACCATCCCAACCAACTCAACCTTAACCTTACCATGTGCAAATCCGATCCAAGACGGGTCATCCCAAACCCATCTCTAAACTGAACCTCCTAGTCACCTCTTTTGTTGATAATCTTGAAACATAACCCACCTCATATACCACTGCTAGTAAAGACCCCAAATGAAGGCTTGCTATGAGTGACGAATTTGATTCTCTTACGTCATGGTACTTAGAGTCTAATTCCTCATCGGCCCAAATGAATTTGATTGGAAATAAATGGGTTTACAAAATCAAACAAAACAATGATGGCTCTGTTTCATGTTAAGGCTCGTTTGGTCACTAAAGGATTTTATCAACGTGAAGGAATTGATTATTTTGATACTTTTAGTGTTGTTATCAAACCTACTACCATACGCTTTGTTAATACAACCTAGAGGGGGTGATTAGGTTGTATCTAGTGGATTGTCCCAAATTCTTGGTTTAATTGTAATTTCAATATAAATTGAAGATATAAATGAAATTAGTTAATAACAAGCAATCACAACACAAGAGTTTATAGTGGTTCGACTTTACAAGTCTACGTCCACTCCTCTCTTGGCCTCATGAGAGTATTCCACTATTGATTATCTTTCAATACGGGGGGTAGAGAATCAAACCCTTACAATCTTTATTACGGGGTAAGAGTACTATTTACAATGTTTGTTCACTAAGTAGGGCAAGAGCACCTTTTTACAATCTTTGTTCTAAATAGCACAAGAGCACCCTCTACCAATTCTAATCAATCTAGACTAGAATTGAAACAATCAATACAAGTATAAGAAGCAATGGATATTACCTAACAAGAGGAGTAACACTTTACCCCTTGTGTGAGTGTGATGCAATGAATGAATGCTTAAAGAAATGCAATGCACCAATAAGAAGTCTTAATGACCTTCAATTACTCCAAGCTTGACTTCAATGAGCTTGCTTGACAACTTTGGAATGTTCTTCAAAGTTGGATGGAGTTGGAAGACTAGTAATCAATGCTAGATCACTCAAGTAATTTCTTTTAGACTTGTGAGGGAGTAATAGGTCAAATGGAAAGGTAGAACCCCTCAAATGGGGGTGGTTGGGCTTATAAAGAAGTCCTCCAATTGCTTGGCCCAACCTCCCCACGAATATAAAATTTCAGTGAAATTTTACTCCGAAGGAGCTCCGTCTCAAGAAATAGCCGTTGGGCTTGAATCAGGACCAGACATACGACAAGCTAGACGGATATTCCGACTGGCCTACTGTGACCAGACGAACGACCGTCTGGTGCACAATAGCTTGACTTAATTTAGGACTTGGATTTGGCTTGGGTTTTTGGTCTTTTTTGTCAAACCCAAGCCACATAAACCTTCCTACTATGTCCTAGGTCAGTCTAGTGACATGAAATGCATATAATTGGTGTGATTACATATTCATGTATGTGAAAGTGTCATAAGTCCTAAATTCATCTAAGTCTTTATTCTAGATTTGATCTTTGCATCTTCTTGTGCATTGAACTTGATACTCATCTTGACTTTGGTTCTTTGTCCAAGATTGCTTGACTTGACTTGGGCTTGAGTATCCAATGAGTTTGGTCCAATGAGCTGGAATCGATCCACTTCAGGAATGAGCTAGACAAAAAACACAGCTTAATGTAGACATTAGTAAATTATGTTTATTATCATCAAAACTAATGGAGGCAGATGTGGCAATGCTGATATGACATTTTCCAACACGCTTGATTTTATCACTAGCAGTTGCCCACGGATGGACTATTCGCCAATTGGATGTTCAAAATGCATTTTTAAATGGTGAATTATCTGAAAAGGTTTACATGGTTCAACCACAGGGTTTCATTGAACCAGAGAGACCTACTTATGTATGTCACCTTCAGAACGCTTTATATGGTTTAAAACGGGCCCCTAGGGCATGGTCTCATTGACTTGGCAGTGATTTTCTCACTCTGGGATTCTCACAGTCCTCATCTGATACAACACTATATTTCCATACTTCAGCAAATCAAACAATCTATCTTCTTGTATATGTGGACGACATTTTCCTTATTGGATCTAGTTCTTCCAAGGTTAATTCTGTCATTATAGCCATTGGCAAGGAATTCGCCATCAAAGATCGGTGATTTAAACTACTTTTTAGGGGTCGTCTCATGGTTTACATCTTTGCCAGTCAAAATATTCTTCAAATCTTTTGCGAAGGACCAATATGCATGAAGCAAAATCAATAGCAACCCCGACCTCCATCACCAAGGAAACTTCTAAGGAACGTCCCCTCTATGATGATCCGTCCCAATATAGAAGTACAGTGGGTGCCCTTCAGATTTTGACTCTCACACACCCTGTTATAACATTTGCTGTCAATAGGTTTGTCAATAAATGCATCGCCCTACAATTGATGATTGGGTTGCGGTTAAACGAATTCTTTGTTATCTAAAAGAGACCCCATCCCATGGATTTCTATTTCGGCCCACAACTAATCTTTCTCTCACTGCCTTTAGTGACGCTGATTGGGCCAGTTCAACTATTGATTAACAATCTACAAGTGAATATTGTGTCTACTTGGGCCCTAACTTAATATCTTGGAGTTTCAAGAAACAACCCATTGTTGCCCACTCCTCTATAGAATCTAAGTACAAAGGGTTGCTAATGCTACCGCTAAGTTGATATGGTTACGTCAGCTACTACATGAACTTGGGGTTGTCACTTCTGCACCAACTCTATATTGCGATAATATTGGAACTACTTACATTGTCGCTAATCCGGTCTTTCATGCATGAACCAAACACATCGAGATTGACTATCATTTTGTTTGCGAACAAGTCGCCACAAAAAATCTTTCAATCCGATTCGTTCCCACAGGAGACCAAATCGCGGACATTCTCACCAAAGACTTATCAGCTCCGCTATTCAATTTTTTTAAAAATCCAAGCTCATTGTTTGTTCTCAACCAATGACCTTGCAGAGGAGTAAAGGGTAAGCCTCTAAATTCAATTTCAAATTCAAATCCACGGTAACTAACTCTATCCTCGATTGATCTTATATCAACTGATCAAGAAGAGTCTGAGTTATAGTTGAAGTATCAACAAATTGTAGAGTCTGATTGTAGACAAGTTGTAACTCAAATTCAAATATTTGAATTATAATTTAAATAATATTAATATACATCTCTCACTCACAAATTTGTGTGAAAAAATTCTCTCTCAAACAAAATTCTAACTGCTTAAGATTTTTCTTTTCATAGTGCTTGAACTACTCCGATGCGTACACTCTCTATTTGGGTGGTTGGTTTTATATGTGTTTATCTTAATCTTAATCAGACAAATAAAGAGCGTACGCATCCGAGTAGTTCAAGCACTATGAAAAGAAAAATCTTAAACGTGTTTGTGACCATAAAAACATTTAATATCATGTATTTAATTACATTTAATTTGTGTTTATTCTTCAATCAAAAATGTATTTAATTACATTTAATTTGTGTTTATTCTTCAATTAAATGTGTTTGTGACCATCAAAACACTTGAAGGGTAATTGGATCATTTCCATAACTATTTCTCCAAGAGTGGTCAAGTCAATTGCCTCACAAAACTTAAACATTATTTGGGCTCAAGATGGGTTAGGGAGAGTCCAGATCATCAAGGCCAAACTCATTCCTTCACAGCTATCAATTAAAAATCAATATGTTATTTCATCGCAAACTTCAAGTAAATATTAAACACAACTTGATTTACTTCAATTATGAAGTACTTCGATATTTGTCTTCATCTACTATTTGAGATACGTAACGTAAGTTTGAAACATCGATATCCTGATTTGGTTGAAATGTTCAGGTTGGGAGTCGCACTTTTGGTTGTCATTCGGCGGAAAACAGAATGGGATGTGATAAAAGGTTAGTCCTCTGCGAAAGAATCAGAAATTCTTGAAGGTGTATTGAGAAATAGACATGCTTTGGTGAACCTCATTCATTTATTTCTTGAGAGTGATGCTGAGGAGTAGCACCGAAGACGCCTAGGGCGACTAAAGGCCTGATTAACGATTGCCAACTTTGTCTTCAAGCGTGGACAAATCGAAGGAAGGGCCTAACTTACATTTCGAATTCGCCCAGATCGAGTGATGGAAAATCTAAAATTGAGGACTAATCATACTGAAGTAGCAACCGTAAATAGACAGAGAGAAAAGACACACGGCTATACTAAAAAAGAATTCCTCTGCTACGAACGGCAGTACGTACACACCTATACGCTAAATAGAAGACTAAAATTAAGATGAAATAAAAGACTAGTGGAACTTTTTTATTTAAAATCAAGTTTTTAATGTCCGTCACCTATTTGATATATAGGAGCACAGATAATCTTTCGCTCAGAATAAACTGTCCCAATCACTGCTATTTTTGAGCCTTTGGAGCTCTCAGTAACCTATTCAAGTGGAGACTCCAGCGCTGCCAGCATAGTCTCTATCTCCTCTAAAGGATAGCCAGCATCTTCGGTGTTCATTTATTAGATGCTCTTTCCATGATCCATCCAACTTCAACGCATATCACGTCCATGGCTGATGCCTAAAGGTGTTTCACTCTATGGTTATTCCACCATTATCACTAAGACCAAGACGCAAATTGCTTCCATCATGTGCATTAATGGTCAAACGAAATTTCAAACCATCGGATCCAAAATTACAGTCGAGATTTCGATCTCGACAAAATCTCCATCCGACGGGCCAAGATGTATAGGTTAACCGTCAGTGCATTAAATGCCCAGAACTGAAGGAAGCAAACTAAGACTACATCAGTTTCCCGTGAGTTTCCTAATAAGGTCGAATTTTACCCACAAGGTAAATATGTTCATCAATCTTCAGCCCGTATCTAGCAGAAATGTAATATTCAACACCCCCCCCCCCAAAAAAAAAAAAAAAAGTACAACTAATATCATCTAGTTACCAATTCATTTTCATGAATCTCTTATTGCAAACCATTGGCCCTGAATTCCACCTATTGTTAAATGACAAACAACCTGACCTACAGCTTCCAATTAATCAACTCCATCTTTTCTGATCCATCAAAGAACCATGGCCAAGGACCAGATTAAATCTGAATGTATAGATCATGAATAAAGTAGAGGCTAGCAATGTGGGTAACTCCAGGCATTGTTGATGCCAGGCACTGATGACAAGTTTCCACCTAGCCAAGAATAGCAGTGGGCAAACTTCCTTCCAGAACCTAAACGAAGAAAGTCCATCTTAACCATTTTGTACATAAACTTCATCCTAAGTTTCTAAGGCGAGTTCCGAACGAATTCCACTTCAAAAGTTAAAAAGACTAACAAAATGAACCCCACCACAACCAAGAGTTAACAATGATAGTGAACAATGATAAAAAGTATGTACCAACATACTGTGTGATTAGTCTCAGCCAGCTTTCACAAAATGGGGAGTCAGCAATTTTCCAATCTCGAGGAACCCAACCGTATCTTTCCCATCAAATATAGTCTTCAACTTTGCATCACAACGTATCTCCCTTTTATTTGTAGGGTTCTGTAAAGCATCCATAAGGCACGCAATCAGAGATAACAAGTCTTATCTTACTTTGCGAAGCAACTGCAACTTTGTTGACAGAAATGTTTAATCCAAAATGGAAAGCTTTCACCGAAATCAAATAACTGTATTATGTGACAAACATGTTTAATCGAACTGGCAATGGTTCAAGAAAAAATTATCAAATTCAAATTTGTTAAACTGTGAGACAAATCATTACATCCATAGTTCTCTATTCTGGACACTGACCAGGAATCAATGCCTTCCCCAACTTGTGCTTGGGGATTCTAGGAGAAGGCCTTTCTGTGTATATATAAAACAGGACTTAAGCATACAATGGAAAATACAATGAACCACAATTCCCAAAGCAGCTGTGTACTGTTGTCCAAGCACCTATGAGTTTTGTTATAATCCTATCACAGAATGTCTCTGTTTGACTTCACAAGTTTATGCCGTACTTTGTAGCAACTTTTTTTATTATGAATATGTTTATCTAACAGAAACTTCTTTTTCCACTAAGATGTTTATCTAACAGCCACATGTTTTGTTTCTTGTGCATTGGTTTCGTCATAATCGGTCATTACTAGCAATAATAATAACATATCACATTGATATGGCATTTATATTGCATACAAGCATAATTATATATAGTTAGTCACATTCTATATAGTAATTGTAATATTACACATACTGCACACCTAGGCAGGTTCCACTTTCCCGTTCCTTGAATTGTCTGATCAACTTGACAAAAATGATGAACTCTTCTACATGAATACATCACCACCACAAATATCAAACAATGCTTCATACAAGAGACTCACCGTGATGTTGACGCAGTATTAATAGATTGGTTGGACTGGCAACACAAACCTAACAAAAACAGGTCCAAGACTTTTTATTTTCAGTCTTTTAATCAAGTTAGTTTTCCTATGTAGGATTACGTCAGAGATAAAGAGTTTGAATTGCATTTCAACTAGGATGTGTTTTTTTGTCTTTAAATACATGCTTGAAACCAAGCATTATTAGGGCTAATTGAGATAGAATTTTGAGTGTTATTTGCAGTTAGATTGTGTGGTTCCTTCCCCCTTGCCCTGTGTATTCCTTTGTTTTCCTTATTCTTTGTCTCTTTTCTTTTTCCCCTGTGAAAGCCCACAATAGCAAACCTTTCTAAAGTCAGCATAAGATAGCATCGAAATTGGGGACCAACCAAAGGTCAAAACCAATATATTACCTGGGGAACTTGAACCAAACTGTGTAGGGCTTTGTAGGCTGTGCTGATCCAATGGAGATGGCGCTTTAGCACAGTACTTAACAAAGTCAGATCTAGCACTGATTTTAAATTGGTGAAATCTCGAAAGTTCCTAAAAGTTAGGAGATAGTTGAGGGTTGTTTTGGAGGGCTAGGTTAATGTGTTTTTAGGGTATGAATGAGACTGCAACTTTAGGGGAATGGAATGAAAGATGTAGCGCAACCTTTAGTGAAAGACTAGTCACAAAGAAGCTGTTAAACGATAACATGGAAAGACAGAATAAGAAAGGATTTTTTAGCCAGTGCAAACTTGAGGATTCAGATTTCTTCCAGAATATGAACGAGTTACTGCTTCAGTTATTTTGCTGTTTCAGTTTACATGCATCATAGGCTACAAGTACCAAGTATAGGCAGAGTGAAGTTTCCGCTGTTGGTTCGGGGTCAATTTTTAAATTAATGGTTCCTAATTTAACTCAACTAAATCCCCAAAAAATTAGGAGAATTTGGAATAGGCTGAAACGGTCCTTCATTAGGGCCTACAATCTCTAGCCACACCTCAATCCAGGGTCCTAAAATCCCCAAAACAACCCTTCACAGCCCTTATCCAAAATTCTATTACTTGGTTCTATTTTTTCTAATTTTTGCAAGGATTGATGATGTAACTGCTAAATTGAGGGCCAGTTGTAGGATCAATCAAATTGAATTCTGCAGTACAAAGTTGTAGGGTTCCTAAGCTTTGAGGTTAGTGCATAGGGGCTGACAGGGTTGTTAGGGCTTGTAGGGAAGGGATAGTAGATTCGTGTAGGCTTTAAAACTAGGTTTTATTAAACACAAGCTCAAAACAGCAAGCTTGAATTCCAGAAGTCCTAGGGTTCAGTCTTTTTGGGAACGTAGGGCAGCAAAAGAATTTAGGTTTAGACTAGGGTTTGGTTGATCTGATTTAGCTGAAGTTGGGAGTAAAAGTCACTGGGGTTGGAGGGATGAGGTTCTTATTGTTTGGGGCAGATCTAACAGTTAGATTGTCATAAATCTTAGCTTGAATTTAGGTCCTTAGAGAAGTGCAAAAACTTCAGAAAAATAAAAGTAAAAATAAAAATAAGAAAAAGGTTTAGGAAAGTGATATGGGGATTATAGTTTAGGGGAAGGGATCATAGTTGTCAAGGCGACGCCTTGGCGTCCTGGCGGTTTGAGAGAGAGTGCGGCGAGAGTCACCTCAAAGGCATGCCATAAGGTGTTCGCCTCAGCTTATGAGGCGTCCCCTAAGCGTCCAAGGCGACGCCTTGGACGCATTTTACTGCTAGGCGACCGCCTTATGGCTTTAAAAAATTTACAATTTTATTGATTCCAAATCAAAGGCCAAAACTGAATTGAAAAGTAGATTCCAATTGGAAATCATCTAATGGCTGAATGGTTACATAAAATGCTACTTGAGAAACATGGGATCAGTTTCTAACATTAATTCAATAAAATAAATAAATAAATAAAAACACGCAAAAAGGGTAAATCGAACGAAACCCAACCCAAATCCCTAACTCTCATTTCCCTCTCGGTTCTTCGCCCTCTGCAACTTCTCTCCCTTAGGATCGGCGACACCACCGGCGACATCGACGACGCCACCGACGACATCAACGACACCACCAGTGACATCGACGACACCCTTTGTGACACCGGCGACGTAGTCTCGAGTCTTCTTCCTCTCTGGCTCTCTGCTACAGTGCTGCTCTCGTCTTGCCCTCTACTACTTCTCTCCCTAAGCGTCGGCGAAGCCGCCGGCGACATCGACGACACCACCAGTGACATCGACGACGCCCTTTGTGACACCGGCGACGTAGTCTCGAGTCTTCTTCCTCTCTAGCTCTCTGCTACAATGCTACTCTCGTCTCGCCCTCTGCTACTCCTCTCCCTGAGCATCGACGACACCACCAGTGATAGCCAGCGACACCGGTGACAGTCAGAGACATCACCGGTGACAGCCAGCAATGTCGGCGACAGCTGGAAACATCTCAGGCGACACCAATAGGGTATTGTACCCTGTTTTTCAGTCCAAATTTTAATTAATTGCTCGACTTCTGCAATGTTCATGCGAATCATACTACTCTCTTACTTCTGCTGATTCTTTCCCCCCCCCCCCCCTCATAGGCCACCGTAGTTGCAGCGACCAAATTGTAGCGGCGTCGGTCACCATCTCAGGCGACGGTTTGTCGCCGGATTTTTTTTCTTTTCCTGCGATTGTTACAACTTGCTTTTTTTTTTCCTTTTTTTTTCTGGTTTGGTTGTTGCATTCTTGATATACTCATATATTGCTTGAGTGCTTGGTGTATGACTGTTAGACTATATTATCATTTATCACTGTGTGTTGCCCTTTTTTTTTTCTTCTTTTTCCTGCAATTTGTTAGGATGAATTTTTGCTAAAATTTGTATGGTAATTTAAAGCTCGATGGCTAGATAGTTTTTGTTTTCCATGCTATTTTAATGGCTTGTGAATTGTGATGTTAGTTGCTGAAAGGCTCCTTTTTCTGTTGTTATAGTTACCTGTGGATGAAGATTTTATTTTGTCAATAGTCTGTATTTAATGCTCTGATTTATGAGGCCTTTAATACTATGATTTTATAAACTATTAATTTTGGCTGCATGCATTTGTTAGCACTGTGGATAACAATCATATATTGGGATCTCACAGCTCTAAATTGACAAAAGTTCTCCTTAAAAGGAACACCCCAGCCCCATTTTACCTATGGATTATTTTTGACAAACTCTAGATCTCAATTGTTTACTTTTTCTTTTTGGGAGGATTTCCTTGCAACTTATTTTTTATTTATTTATTTAACTATTTTTGGCAAGGAACTAGCAAGGTAGAGCCGCCATTTTCACTTGGAATGATAAGATTGGCATTAGAGTGTGCAAGAATCATAGTACCACAACACTAATGCATTTGCTACCCCATTCAGCTTGTATTGCACTATTGCTTCCATGGAAAATCATGAATATTGTTGCTGCCCATTGAATTTAGTTTTGGGTGAACATATTTAAATAAGAGGGGTATTTTTAATTTTATTGTGGTGCGGTATGATGCAAAATTAAAATTATACGGTATCATTATCAACTTTATTATTGTTTTTTATTTTGGCTGATTATATGTGTATGTTTCATGATTTTTGTTGTAGATATTTACTAGTTATTTAAAATGACCTCAAGGCCCTCAAGTGATAATCAAGCGGCTGCTCCTAGTCAGCCTATTCCTAGTGGGGGTGAAGCCTATGATCCCTCAAAAGACCCAAAGAGAAAAGCCAAGTCAAATGACCCAGGGTGGAAATATGGGTATTGGCCAGATGTTGCTGATAGAAATACAGTCAGATGCAGTTTGTGCAACAAAAACTTTAAAGGAGGAATTAAAAGATTGAAGCAACATCTAGTGGGTGGATATGGGGATGTTGTGAAGTGCACCAAGACCACTGCAGCAATTGCCCAAGAGATGAATGAAGTGTTGATGAAAAATAAAAAGAGGGTTGTTGTTACTGATTTGGATAATGAGGAGTATGATGACATTCAAATTGGAGAAGAACATCCTATTCTTGCCTCTAGGCCCTCTAGTGGAGGAACTACATTACCTAGTGTGGGGTCTGAGGTTGAGGTGTGCTCCAAGATACCAAGCTCTGGGACTACATCAAAGAGACTGAAAAGTGCCCTTAATAAGGCACCAGTAAGGGGTCCCATGGATATGCATGTTAGACGCACTTCTGAAGAACTTGTTGAAGAAATGAGGGCTAAGGGTGCTACTCAAACAACCATCTTGAATAGAATGAGATCTCCTGAAGAAAAGAAGCGAGTGGATAACCACATTGCTGATTGGATGTATCAGTGTGGCATTCCATTCAATGCAGTTAAAGCTAAAAGCTTTGAGGTGATGGTTGAGTCTATTGCACAATATGGTTCTAAGTATAATCCCCCAAGTTACCATGAAGTCAGGGTGCCTTTGTTGAAGAGTGCAAAAGAAAAAACAATGGAGATAAGGAAAAAGTATGAAAAGTATTAGAGGAAGTATGGATGCACACTCATGTCTAATGGGTGGACTGACAAAAAGGGTAGGCATCTCATCAATTTTCTTGTCAATTGTCCAGAGGGAACATTCTTCCTTGGTTCTGTGGATGCATCTAGCCAGGTGCAAGATGCAAACATGCTCTTTCAGTTATTGGATAGCAAAGTTGAAGAAGTTGGGGAAGACCATGTACTTCAAGTGGTGACTGATAATGCCTCAAATTACAAAGCAGCAGGGGCATTATTAATGGAGAAGAGGACTAAATTATATTAGACTCCTTGTGCAGCCCATTGTCTTGATTTGATGTTAGAGGACATTGGGAATTTGAAACAATATAAGAAAGTGATAATTCAGGGGAAGAGAATTACCACTTTCATTTATAGGCACACAAGATTGCTGGAGGCCTTGAGACAGAAGACAAATGGCAGAGATCTTGTGAGGGTTGCAGTGACTAGGTTTGCCACTTCATTCTTGACATTGCAAAGCTTGTTGAAACACAAGGATGATTTAAGGCACTTATTCATTTCTGAGGAGTGGACAAATTCCAATTTGTCTAAGACAGAAGCAGGGAAGAAGTAGCTGAAACAACTTTTTCTACAACATTTTGGCATGGTGTGGAGGATTGTATTAGAGCATCACAACCTCTTATGATTGTATTGAGGATTGTGGATGCTGATGAAAGACCCGCACTGCCTAAAGTGTTTGTAGCCATGCAAGAGGCCAAGAAAAAAATAAAGGACAATTTTGGAGGCAAAGAACGACTTTGGAAGAAAGTCATACAAATCATTGATAGGCGATGGGAGTGCCAGATGGAGAGACCTATATATGGTGCAGCCTATTTCTTGAATCCTGGGAAGTTCTACAACTTAGATGATTGGATGATTATGAGTTGATCACTTCTCTCCAAACTTCTTTCAATGAAGTTGTTGGAAGACTAGTGCCTGATGCACATCAACAAGATAAGATATTGTCCCATGTAAATGACTACAAGGAAGCTAGAGGTCCTTTCTCCACAGCTATGGCTATCAGACAGCGTACAACTATGAGTCCTCGTAAGTTTTTACTTGTATATTTTATTTTTAGTTATAATTATTTGGTTTGTAACTCTACCTATTATGTTAATCTTTTTTTTTTTAATACTATAGTTGCATGGTGAGATACACATGGAGGAATTGCTTTTGAGCTTACAAAGATTGCACAGAGGATACTAGGCCTTTGTTGTTCTTCCTCTGGTTGTGAACGGAATTGAAGCACATTTGAGTTTGTAAGTATTAAGTGATTCAAGTATTTAAAACACTTTTAAATTTAAATTTAGAAGAATGAATTGGGATTCTTTTCAATTGCTTATGAATTCAGATTCACACCAAGAAGAGGAATAGGCTGGAACATGAAAGGTTGAATAATCTAGCTTTTGTTCAGTACAATCGCCGTCTTCAAGAAAGGTTCGATGAAAGGCGATTAAAGATTAGAAATTATGATCCACTACTCCTTGATGAGCTTGACTGGAGCAGTGAGTGGATGGTTAATCAGCCTGATGATTTAGTCCATCCTGAGGGTGATCTTACTTGGAGCACTGTTGATAGAGCTATAGGGGCATCTTCATCACTTGAGGGCCAAAATAGACCGAGGAGAGGTCAACCAAGTGGATCAACATCTGGTGGAGACTGTGGAGTTAATATATGTTACTCACGACGCAGCCGCAGGTCTTTGGAGAGGGTGGTTGAGGAAGAGGAACATGACTCTGAGTCTGATGGAGACATGGAAGAAGAGGAAGACTTGCATGATGATGAGAACATTGCAGATGATTTTGGTTTGAGGTCTACCTCTTTGGGGCAACAACAAGTTCGAGAAGATCTCCCACTTGCTACCAATTTAATTGATGATGATTATGACTAGCTGATTATACTTTTCTATTGGGAATTTTGGATATGAATTGTGGATTTTTATTGGGAATTTTGAATATGGGTGTGTTGGTATATTTGGGCTTTGGATTTTAGATTTTAGATATAAGTGGGACTGTTTGCTTAAATATTTAAAACTTTCTATTTAGATATAATTTGCTTTGTTTCATTTTCTTCTTTTACTTGTGAGGATATCTGGCTACAGCTCAACAATGTAGAAGAGGTGGAGTTGTAGGTGATGGTGGAGGTGAAGCCATAGAGTTGTAGGTGGTGCTAGTGTTGGTGACATTTAATGAAGGTATGTTGTCTAGTGTTTATTTGTTTTGTTCATGCATCTATGTGTTTACTATTTAGTATTTAGTTACATTTTATCGTATCTTGATTCTTGTTAATGATAGTATGATACTTGAAATTTATTTAGGACCTACTATGTGTTGTTTGTAGTATGTTGGATGACTTGAGGTAGGCTAAATGGTTAATATTAGTTTTTTTATTATATATAAGATATGTTTATAATGAATTAGTGTATGAGATGTACACTAAAACGCCTCGACCGCCTCAAAAGCGCCTCGGAGGGCGCCTCATCGACTCATCGCCCCAACTAGCTAAAACCGCCTCGCATCGCCTTGTCGCCGTGACAACTATGGAAGGGATTCAGTCTTTAGAAGGTTTAAGAGGGCAGTTAGGGCTAAGGTTGGGATCATCATTCGAGGTCTCACAAATCTTCCCAAGTTCTCTTTTTTTGAGATGTCGAGACAACATCACATGCAAAACAAGATGACCCTAAAAAATACAAGATCTCGGTCGAGATCCCGGTCAACTTGAGATCTCGTATCTAGCTAAATCTTGATTCAACCAAGTCTCTAAGGGCCTGTTTGGTTACATGAATCCAGAGATTTAAAATCTCTAGATTCACAAATGGGAGATTTATATCCATTTGGTTGTGTAAATTCTTGGATTCATGAAATCTAGAGATTCATCTTTTTACACTAAGAACATGAATCCATAGATTTATGGGTAGATTTCACCCCCTACTATAAAAGCATTAAACATTTGAACCATGATTCCATAAATATTTTTTCAAGATGAATCTACAGATTTGATTTCAAAGATTCAGGCTAACCAAACAGTTAATCTTATGAACCATGACTCCATAGATTTGAAATCGATAGATTTTTTAAATCTCCAGACTCAAGTAACCAAACAGGCCCTAAATGACATATGTCAGCAAGACGATGCAAGATATCTCAATCTCAACATGTCTCGACACTCCTACCTTTGCTGGTTTTACTGTTTTGGCTGTTTTTTTGCCAGAAAAATTGGTTGGATCTCTATCTAGAGTGCATCAATAAGCTATTTAGCTCATCTAGAACAAAGACGTACAAATCTTGAAGCCAATCTTGAAGCAAGGTGTATGTTCTTCCCAAACTTCATTTTTTTCAAAAAAAAACTATGTTCTACAATGATAGAGATGGTGTTAGGCATAATGCTAGTGGGGCAGAAGTTGGAAAAGTTGCTTAGTCATTGATTTTACTCTCGTGGTCTAATTTATAAGTACACCAATCAATGTGAAAACAAGGACCCCTAAAAATGAGGCTCCAAGAAACCCCCATGAGCTAGTCGAACCTTAAGGAGGGCTATTTTGGGCATTCTAGCCCTTAATTTACCTTAGTAATTAATTTAGGCATTTTTCAGCATTTTAGTTAAGAGTCAAATGTTGCAATTTGAGTCAGGTTTGGATCTGTTTGAAGTATTCTATTTTTTAGTAGAAGTTGCTTGGAAAGAGTCCTATTTAGTAGTTTGGATAAGATTCCTTATTTTATATGTTAGTAGTTTTGGATAAAAGTCCAATCCAATATGTAATGGGATGCTACTAGTATGGATATCCCAATTGAAGTCAGAGTCCGTTATTCTAGGCTATAACTTTGCATGCACTGTTATTTTTAGATTTCATGAATTAAAAACTAAAAAGAAAAAAAAGCGTGAATTGCCTGAATTACAGGGTTCCATAGAGGGGGTCTAATTTCATGAATTAAAAACAAAAAAAGAAAGTGTGAATTGCCTGAGTTACAGGGTTCCATTGAGGGGGACCCTGCAGCTGTCTTTGAGTGTGTTCTTAAGTTGATTTCCAGCATTCAAACAGCTTGCATTCAAATTCTGAAGGTTAAATCATCAAGTCCAGCAAGCATTCAAGTAAGTTCAAGGGCTCCCCAACCCCATCCCAGTGCTCACTCTCTTATCCGCAGCCTCTCCAACCGCTCCCCTTTCTTGTGCGCCATAGAAACTCTTCCCCTCTTGCTGCCGTGTCTTCACAGCAACCTAACCCCCACAACTTCCCCAGCCCCCTCCCCCATCTCCCCTAACACCCACAAGTTCCCCACCACCACCTTGCCTGCTGCCACCACACGAGAACGCCACCTGCAGAACCTAAACCCAGCCCCATTAAACCCTCTTTCCCTTCCCTTCTGGTTGCCCTTAGTACTAGGTTGCATTCCCAACATTAGTTTCCCAAGCAGCCCAACTTTCTGGATTTTAGAAATTCCTGCATTTCATCTTCAAGTGAATTTGCAGAATTTTTGGAAACTTTCATAAAAACCCTCCGCTGAAACAACTTCTGAATTGCAGACCAGTAACATTCCCATTTTCTCAAGTCAGAACTGCAGGACAGCAAGACTAAGCCCTCTCCCAAACCTAACCAAAACCTAGTTTGCCTAGAATTTCAAATTTCAAATCTGAATTTTGACTTAAATTCAGATCTGACTTTCATAATAAGCAGGCATAGGTTGCTGTTTAAGACCTTAAAACCTCTCTATGTTTGTTGGATTTCCTGGGTGTTCGTCTTAAAGAAAGGAAAGAATTTCTTCAAAAATAAGACAGTAAATTGTTCCCATGTGGTAATGCTATCCCTAGGTAAATAAATAATGCAAAGCTACAAAGTAACTTGGGTTGGTCTACAAGTGGAGTTATCTAAAATTCTAACAAATTAATGGTCTTCAAGTTCCCATGTGGTAATGCTATCCCAAGGGAGAACAATAAATAATGCAAAGCTACAAAGTAACTTGGGTTTCTAGTGTTTGCTCCACCATGTCATTTAAGCCAACCATGTGGACTAATATGTGACTCAATTGAATTTGCAATGTTTTCTTATTTGGAGTGCCTTCCCCATCATACATTGCTATTGAAGATAAGACAAAAGCTTCCCATGATAAACACATCTTGACTAAAAGGTATACCCCTCTTTTGCCTTGCCCTTATTCTTCTTTTCATGCATGCATTGAGGACATTGCATTACTTAAGTGTAGGGGGGTATAGCTTCTTTGTAGATTTTCACTTTGACTTTTGGTTAGTGTACATACCCTTTCAATTGCTATGATGTGTGAAATGAGAGTGATTTTGGTACCCATCGTGAACACATAAAAACCTTGTTGAGAGGAAGGTAACTTGTATATATGTTGAGATGAGACTTTCCTTAGAAAAATAAAAAGCTCTCAACTTAAGGCGTTGGACCATCTATGAGTTTTGTGGGTCCTTTTTTTTTTTTTGGCTAGAAGTTGAGATCAATTTTGTGTATGGCATGAAAAAAAAAAAAAAAAAAAATAAAAGTTGAATTCCTTGGAACTAGACAGGGCACTCCGACTCAGGAATCGAGGTGACTTGATCGAAACTCTTAGGAATGAGATTATTGAAAAGAACTCTCGCATCACTATCTATGTGGGCATATGCAAAGCAAAGCTACAAAGTAACTTGGGTTTCTGGTGTTTGCTCTACCATGTTATTCAAGCCAACCGTAGTGGAGCAAAGTAGAGTTCACTACTCAAAAGAAAAGAGATAAATAAATACAAGTGTCATCAATGCCTTGGTAAAATTGTTTGGTTAAAAATACTTTAAAGCCTTAGTCTTTGGTCCCCTTACTTTATGAGTGGTTTTGCTTAAAGGAGAGGTGTACTTGAAAGATATAAGGTGAGTCTTTGATTGAGATATATGCTTTGTCTCAATAATCAATATGAGGTAATAAAGTTCAAGTGTGGGGGATCTTAAATCAATGGTGAGAAAAATTGTCATAGCTATTGATCCTGTATGAATACTTACCAATTGTTAGAGTTGGAATTTGCAATGTTTTTATTTTGAGCTGAATTGGAATTTTGGATGTATATTCACTGCAAACATCCACGAGACAAAACTCGTCTTGTAGGGGAACCTAGTGGTTTAAAGGCTTGTTGCACATGCTAAGTGTAACCGTGATTCCTACGAAAGTGAGTTAGGATTTATTTTGTTGCACTAGTTTCTTACTTGCATTTCTATTTTTCTTTAATTTTTGCTTAAGGACAAGCTTAGTCTAAGTGTGGGGGAATCTGATGAGCACATTTATGTGTGAAATCTTAGGGCATAAAGCATGCATTTTATACACTTAGAGCGGAGTTACCTTGGGTTTTATGTTGTTTTTGCAGATTTTAGGACTTTTCAAGATTTAAGCAAATATTTGGAGTTTTGGGCTTGAATCATGCAATTTTACACGTCAAGAAGTCCATTCAAATTCTGAAATGCGAAAATGGGCCTGATCTGGAGCATGATGGGCTAAAGATGTGTGATTATGGGCCAACTCCGAAATATTGAAGAGATAAAGAAGGCAAATTTGATCTACGGCTGAGATTTTAAATCAAATCTACAGAGATATTATTGAGAGAGTCCAAATGGAAAAGAGTCCTTGCATACCTCGATATCTTATTTCCTATCTGGGATTTAATTAAAGAAAGAAAAAGAGGAAAAAGAATTATATTTAGAGAAGGAAGAGGCAAAAATCTCGTTTTTGAATGTCTCTGTCCAGTTTCGATCAAGCCCTTCATCAAACGGTCAAACGGTCATCCGATGTCCGATCGTGCTGATTTTTGGATGAGAGCTTCACGACTACTTAAACCTCAAATCCAACTATGGAATTATGCATCTGATCTCTCTAAGTCAGCGCGATTAGTACGTCAAAACCCTAATTGGCTGAGTCAGATAGGAACCCTGAGTTTTATTCAAATTCAGTCGTGCCTCATATCTCATGTAAACTCTATAAAAGGAGAGCATACTCCATCAAAGGAGAACGGGTTCTAGAGCTTAGTAGAAGCATTCTTTCTTCTCTCTTCAGTTTATTTAGGCTTTCTCTAGTTTTCTTTGCTTGCATTTGTGAGATTTTAATTTCTAGATTGAATGTTTAGGTTTAATTTTTTTTTTTAATGTAATGCAATTCAAGTTCAAGTTTTTAGATTCGTTTTTCTCTGGGTCTAGCAATTTCAGATTTAGATCATTCTAGATCTAGATCTGGTTGTTAGGGTTGGTTGAGATTCGAATCGTTTGTTCAATTCGCAAGTAAGTAACATTCTTTATTAATCTTCTCTCCTCCATCCATTCCCGCTTCTATCTACCCCTCCATATTCTTTATTTAGGATTTACTTTCAGCATTTATTTATTGTTCTCACATCCCCTGGATCCTTAATCAGAGATGCCTACAGTCGTGCCTCTCTTTGGTTAAGGTTTCAATTTTACTTTCTGTTATTTACTTTCTGTATTATTTATTGTTCTCCCTTCCCCTGGATCCTTAATCAGAGATGCCTACAATCGTGCCTCTCTTTGGGTTAAGGCTTCATTTTCCTTTTATTGCTTTGTTATTTACTTTCTGGCATGGTTTTTTTTCTTCTTTAATATCCGTTCCCCTGATCGGTGGACTGTAAGCTACGGCAAAGGGTCCACGGTCAAAGTCATTATTATTATACTCCCCTTCCCTCGATTCAAAGCTGACACTCGGATCACTACCCTTTTCCTTTTATTTTTATTATTCGCATTTTTTTCCTATGTTTTATTTATGCATTGATTGTGTTTAATTTATTTTTCGTTTCAATTCGATTGCATTAGATGTATAGATTAGGATCGCTTAGTTTAGTTAATTAGTTAACAAAAATTGAATCATTCCACTCTCGCATTACTATTATGAGGTTGAATTCTAAGTGGCATATCTCCTTGAGATTGACCCGTTAGCTACACGATAACGTGCGCTTGCGGTTACTTTTAATTTCACAGTCAAGTTATAAGAATAAAAGGAAAAGGGAAGTGATCCGAGTGTCAGCTCTGGATCGAGGGAAGGGGAGTATAATAATAATGACTTTGACCGTGAACCCTTTGCCGTAGCTTACAGTCCATCGATCGGGGGAACGGATATTAAAGAAAATAAACAGTGCAGCAAGTAAATAACAAAACAATAAACAAAGCAATAAAAGGAAAAGAAAGCCTTAACCAAAGAGAGACACGACTGTAGGCATCTCTGATCAAGGATCCAGAGGAAGGGAGAACAATAAATAAATGCTGACAGTAAATTGCAGAAAATAAATAACAGAAAGTAAATTGCAGAAAGTAAAATGGAAACCTTAACCAAAGAGAGGCACAACTGTAGGCATCTCTGATCAAGGACCCAGGGGAAGGGAGAACAATAATAAATGTTGAAAGTAAATCCTAAATTAAGAATATGGAGGGGTAGATAAAAGCGGGAATGGAGGGAGGAGAGGCGATTAATGAAGAAAGTTACTTACTTGCGAATTGAACAAACGATTCGAATCTCAACCAAACCCTAACAACCAGATCTAGATCTAGAATGATCTAAATCTGCAATTGCTAGACCCAGAGAAAAACGAATCTAAAAACTTGAAACTTGAACTTGAATTGCATTACATAAAAAAGTTAAACCTAAACATTCAATCTAGAAATTAAAATCTAACAAATGCAAGCAAAGAAAACTAAAGAAAGCCTAAATAAACTGAAGAGAGAAGAAAGAATGCTTCTACTAAGCTCTAGAACCCGTTCTCCTTTGATGGAGTATGCTCTCCTTTTATAGAGTTTACATGAGATATGAGGCACGGCTGAATTTGAATAAAACTCAGGGTTCCTATCTGACTCAGCCAATTAGGGTTTTGACGCATCGATCGCTACCGACTAAGAGAGATCAGATGCATAATTCCATCGTTGGATTTGAGGTTTAAGTAGTCGTGAAGCTCTCCTCCAAAATTCAGCACGATCGGACATCAGATGACCGTTCGATGAAGGACTTGATCGAAACTGAACAGAGACATTCAAAAACGGGATTTTTGCTTTATCCTTATCTGAATATAATTCTTTTTCCTCTTTTTCTTTCTTTAATCAAATCCCAAATAGAAAATAAGATATTGAAGTATGCAAGGACTCTCTTCTCCATGTGGACTCTCTCAATAATATCTTTGTAGATTCGATTGATAATTTATAATCTCACCTATAGATCAAATTTGCCTTCTTTATCTCTTCAATATTTCGGAGTTGGCCAATCACACATCTCTAGCCCATCATACTCCAGATCAGGCCCATTTTCGCATGTGAGAATTTGAATGGGCTTTTTGACGTGTAAAATTGCATGATTCAAGCCCAAAACTCCAAATATTTGCTTAAATCTTGAAAAGTCCTAAAATCTGCAAAAACAACATAAAATCCAAGGTAACTCCACTCTAAGTGTATAAAATGCATGCTTTATACCCTAAGATTTCACACATAAATGTGCTCATCACTGGGCAAACCCTAAGTCAAGGGAAATTACCAAATTATCCTTTAGCCCTAGACCTGGTTTACATCACTGATATTGTAATGTGAACATGTTTGATGTATTACTTGTTCATTTATATCAAGTAATGGTTGTTGTGTCATGTTTTATAAGTCTACATATTCACTCCTACAGCATATTAGTTTCAAAGTTAGGGTTGAGTTGGAACTCATACGTACACTTGTTTTCTCACAAATCTAAACCCTCCACTGTGTTTAGAAAGGCCTAGATTAGACTAAATACCCTACTCTAGCCCAAACTGAGTGCTACTACCCACCAAGGTGGGCCTTTGAGTTAGATCGAGTTGACGAGGATTTTTACCACATCTCAGCATTTTGAGGGACCAAGATCTCAAACCATGGTTAGGTCAAAAGTTAGGGAAGGGAAAGGGGGTGGTAAAGTTTCCTAAAGGGGATGGGATTTGGGTTAGGGGTTGTGGGATCTAGGATTTGAAGTTTTTAGGAAGGACAAGTGGTGGTGCAAGAGGAAGAAGGGGAAGAACTAGGAGAAATTTGAAGCATGATGACCTACTGTTTTTAGTAGAAAGGTAACGCAAGGGTAGGGAGTAGGGAGTAGGGGTACTGTTAAGCATGACAACCTACTGCTTTTAGTAGAAAGGTAACGCAAAATTTGAAGCATGATGACCTACTGTTTTTAGGAGAAGGGGAATGCAAAATTTGCTGAAGAAGACACCAACCAATGCAACCGCAGGGTTTCCTCCTTCAACACTCCCCTCGAAACCTCCTCCTTCAATCAATTTTCATTAATCATCAGAACTGATTTGTTTACAAGTATTGGCCTATATTTATAGCCTTACATAGAAGCATTCTACTAGGACTCAATAAAACAAATAGTTCTACTTTAAGTGAACTTGCAACTAAAAGGAATTATATTTTTAGTAGAACTCCTATTTAAACTAGGACTTCTATCTAACTAATCATAGACTGAATCACAACCAAAAATTAAGGACAGGACTAGTTTCCTAGTAAAACTTGAACACAACTAAAGGAATCCTTCTCTAAATAGGACTCCTAACTAGACTAGGACTCTTTAACAATAACAACTTGACCAAAAGTAAATCAAATACCAAAATCAAAACAGAGTAATGTAGATACCGAATTTGATTGATCAAAACAGTACCCAAATAGGACCTTTTCACAAAGAGTAAATTGCAAATTTGATGGACTTAAGGTGAAACAGAGTTTAGATGGGAAAGAGGGTTGAAACTAGAATGGTATTATAACGGGCTAAATAGATCTTCAACTAGGGGCAGAACTATAATGAAGAAAGTGACAATAACAATGTAACATGTAACACCCGGGCTTCACACCGCAAAGTGGATCGATTGGATCGAACACCAACCTACCTTGATCAAACACAAGGGTTCTCCAAAGAGGAGGAATTCTAGCATGCAATTTGATTTCAATTCATAAGTTGTGTCTTCACTTCTTACATAAGTCTCTTTATATAGCATTCTAAAGAGACAAACACTAATGGTAACATCCAACCACTAGCTAACACCACCTACCTATTAATAACTCAACTACTACCTACCTCTTTGACAAAGGAAAACTCCTTTGACAATAAGTTCTTTATTTTCAAACCACAGCCCCTTTTATTGACTTTTTAAAATCTAGACTTGAGCTTAGGTCTAGACTATAAAGTTCAACATATGTGGGCGAACTTTAACCAACTAAAACAGTCCTAGCCCATGAAAACCATGGGTGGATTTAGGTGATAGCTTTAGGCCTTTTATGGGCCTAACCCAATGGGCCTTTTCTTTCTTAGATATGTCTTTAATTCTGCATCACAGAGTTAGACTCCTAACACACTGAATCCAACTAACCCAATTCACGCTTGTTTAGGACTTCCCAAGTTACCAACATACCCTCACTTGGTGCAATTTTCCTTCAGAGCCGTAGGGTGCCGGGCAGCAACCTATGCCCTTTTCAGCTCTCAATTCTCTCTTGGAATAGCCATGAGTCTGGTTCACATCAATTAGCCCTTTGTTAAGAGCCCTCACTTGGATACATCACATAAATAATTATATTTAAATAACTAAGTTTTATGTCCAATTAATTGGTGAGGTTCCCTAAGTGTTAAACATATAAGAGTTTACGAAGGTGCTACTATTCCATGCCAGCAAATATGTCAAGTGATGTCAGTCTAGAGAGATCAATAGGTATCTTATTTCGCCAATATGTGGTTTAGAATAACAATAAATAAGTAGCTTTCCACTTAAGTTGTAATGCTTGTGATAAATAATAGGAGGCCAGCAACAACACCAGCTGGGAGCCTAAAACACCATATATAAGATCATGCTTGCCTTATGGGCTCCACTCATGGTAGAACTTCACTGTTCCTAATAATCCAGGTGTGTAAGCGCAGGAATAAGAGAAGCATGGGATCATCACCAGTTGCAACGAGGGATCAATCTCAGCAAGACACACAAGGGACAGGATCAGCAGATGTAAAACCCCTACTACATCCCAACCAGGTGCTATGATGTAGGATCCAAATCCGAAGGATCAGGCACCTCAATGCTATGGTCCATACAGATGGGTGACAATGTACCCAAGTTCAAGACAAAGGTAGCCATAGTGGAATCCAAGAGGAGAGAAGGGCCCCCGACACAACAGGATTACAAAGGTAGATTGCACACTTATAATGGATGCATGTTACACAGACAGAGGATCAGTTAATATGACATACCTGGATAGTCTAAAAACTACAGTATAGCTAGGTTCACAGCCATATTTGGATAGATTAGAGTTAGAAATGGAAGTCAGGTCCTCCTTATAAAGTAAGGCCCTATAAGTCTAGGAAACAATGCAAAAATAATCAGAGCAACTGAGACTTGTATCAACCAACTTATGGCCCAAACAGTGCACATGGGTCAAAACCCTGTTGCTGTCAAAACCATGGCAGTCTACAGGATGGACCATCTGGCAGTCAATCCGTTCAACCGCTAGGTCCAACCGATTGATCCGAATGGATTCAAGGTTTTTGAATCACTTCATGAATGGAGCTCTTTCGAACCATAAAACACCCCCCATTTGGCCTATTTAAACCCCAAATTCAAAATTCATATTTTCAAGGGAGAAACCAAGAGAGGAAGGAGAAACCCAAAGGCCTAGGAGATCAGGGGAGCCCACACCTAGGGCTGCTGAATTCAGGAAAACTACTTCTAAATCCAGGTAAGTCTTCCTGCCTCTCATCATCCTCCTATCAATCCCGTTATGAATAACGGATTCTAATTCTAGAATCCATTGAAAACTAGAGTTACTATGGGACCCAAGGACTGTTGAGGGAAGGGATTGATATGTTTTCCCTCATTCTAAGAGAATTAGTGAAGCCACTCTGCTGTCCCCATCCTTCTCCAGAAACTTCTATTGAATTCAATAAGCCTAGATTTAATCATGTTAAACCTAGAATTAGGGGAAACCTAAAAGCTTCGAGATATAAGGATAGGGAAGCACTCATCTCAATGAGGGAATGGTCCAAGAAAAACTGATTAATGAATATTATGATCAAATACCAGAATCGACTCAATTGCCAATGATCTAGCAAAAGGAACCTAATGATCTACATTCAAATTGGAAGGTACTCCTGCCTAAAAGCCATGGAAAGAGTTATTGGATAGAAGGAACCTTCTTTGGAAGCTTAAGAACCGATCACCTCCGATCTGAAGTTCAGCAAGGAAGAGGTGCCAGTCTATTGGGGCCAGTTGATGAGATCAACTGCCATGTTCCAAGTCCGATCAACAGCCACTTGCTGAACATATAAGATGAGGCCTATGGCCTATGGAATGACTATGGATGCAAAGGTGAGATTGAACATTCGCAATATGATAAGAAGGGATCAGGGCAGGCAACATGTATAGGGAAGGGAAACAAACACATGCACATCTTAATTTGTATTTCTAATTTGATTGAATGCATGATTTCCTATAGATGCATGGTTAGGAAGTGGCAGTACCACCCGACCAATAACGGTAATTGATACTAGGGCAACCCATGATTTCCTTTTTATAGATAAAGATGATGATCAGTTGTTGGGGCCTTCAAGAAGTAGGAGAACCAGGGATACGAGGGCATTGGTGTAGGAGTAGTCACTCAGCAGGTGGACACAAGTCATGTCGCTCTGTGTGCATGCTATGCATGCTCTTATGGATCCCAATTAGTTGATTAGGATTATCATCCCAAAAAAGAAAAGTCGATTAGAATCCTACCCTCTTAAGACAAAGACGTTCCATTTGTTTGTTTGTTATTCATTTGATTATGTAATTTAAAATAATTGTGGAGCCTAGATGGATTGGTATTGTAATAACAGTAGACTTCCGTATACATAATCGGTTAGGTGTTATGGTTTGAACGTACAGTTGTGGTACTACATCCATGGTCCAAGGGACTATTGGGTGCCATGTGACACGGGCTCAAGCACAATAACCCAGCCTGTTTAGGGTGGAGTGCAACAGCAGAAAGGACAGGTTGCCAAAATATATTGGACAACAGCCACAACCTTTGCTAACAGCAGAGGAACAGAGAAGATGGTCAACTTTGCAAGAGGGGGTTGGAGTAAGGTGTAGATGGTAGTTAGAAGTAATTTTGATACAAAGGGGAGGATGAGCAAGGCACAGGGGATGTTTGAAATGACTAGTGCAAGCTGATCATGTTGGACAAAGCAGGGCTCTCAAGTGAGGTTTGGTGTGAATAGCGTTGCTGCTGTTTGATGTAATGGTTTTGGTATTCATGAATGGAAGGTTGAAGGGGTATGGTGCTTTACTTGTAATCGTATAATGGAATTGAATGAAGCATCTTTATTGTTCTACCTTATTCTGTGTTCATTCTTGGCTGTGATATTGGTGGTAGGTGAGTACCTATTGAGACTGAGCAAGATTATCAGTGATTTTTACATAGGTTAATGGTGGGAAAGGAGTAACCTTAATATAAATTATGAAATCAGATTTTTGAGTTCTCTCCATTCTTTCTCTCATTAATAGATTTTTGAATCCTAACCGTTGTTAGTGAATAAGGGAGTTACTGCAGCTGTGTGGTGGGCCTACAAAAATGCTGAGTAATGTAAGACAGTAAACCCAAGGGCAGCAGACATTACAAAATTCAAGCTCCAATAGTTTAGTAGGAAAACTCAATCATAATACCACATTAGAAACAAACTTTAGAAAACTAGAAGGTTAGGATTCCAACCAAAGCCTATAGAATTGCTACAAGTTCTGTTCAGACAATGCATGTATGCTAGACAATAAGTGCTTAAAATATCAACAACTTCTGATGGTTTATAGAGATTGAGGTTTTATGGAATGGTAGTCTTAAACCCAGCAAGATCTGGTTAGTGGAAGATGGAAGCATAAGAGTCAGAAGTAACATAATCAAAACATGCTTCTGGACAGCAGCAGGGCCTTCTAAAGACTGCCAACGGTCCAGACCAGTAGCAGCGGGCAAGATGATTTAGGGTTCTTCAGAGGAACACAAGCTTTCATGTGGAGCTTTTTGCACATCTGAATGGAATACAGCATCTGGGAAATCAGCTGCAGCAATATGTTGCGACATCCATAAACACAGCAATCCACGGGGTATCAAAGGTGGGGGAAATAATACATAAGAGAAATGCATAAGGAAACGGGCTATCAAATCCCTGAGTCTCACCCTAGCTATGCCAGCTGTTGGACATGAATTTTACTCCATACCCGAACCTACTAAGCCAGAATTCAGTTTTTCCAAAGTCTTATCTTCTATCGCAATCAAAGAGTCTATTTATAGCTTAGCTAAATATTTACAAGAAATAGAAAATTCTAAACTGAAAATGTAAACTGCTAACCTAATAACTAGTGACAAAATAAAAACTAACTAGAATTAGTGCTTACTAGGCTTTATAATTCAACCAGCTGTATGAATAACTAAGACAGAAACTAGAAATACTAACAGAAAACAAAGTAAGCTTCTAAATAGCCCCACAATAAAGTCTTCATGCAAAATTATCTTGGGCTTCAAAAATCTTCAAAGTTAATATTTGCAAGTTGTATTTAATAGTCCTTTTCCTAGTTTAGAAGTTAAATCCAATTGTACAAGGGAATTCTAATCCAAATAGTATCCCTTGGTTGAGTCTAAGTAGGTTTCTTTGATTGAGTCTGAGTTAGTTTCCTTCAATGTAACAAGGCTATAAATAGCCCCTCACACCATATAACAAATCAGATTATGATGAATTGAATATACAAGCATCGAAGGAAGACTTGGAGTCATGGGAAAGAGTCCACAACCTGGGTTTGAGCTTTCAAACAACTTTCTACAATTTCAATTCTGTCCACCATCTTCAAAGCTAGTGGCAGCCCTAAAATCACTGAGGAGTTTGGGGATCTTCAAGAGGAATCATCTCAACCTAAGTGAGCAACATCCACTACCTTCCCCACTCCCCGTCCACTAATAGGATTGCACCCCTCCTACTTCCCTCTTCATCAATAGGCCTTCATTCTTTTATTTTCAAATTCTCTGCAATTCATCTTCTACCTCTACAACCCCTAAAACCTAACTTCATTTAAAACTGTCATGAACCACTCACCAAACCCTAAACCCCTTTGCTATTACCTTCTCCTACACTTTTTCTACCTCCCCTCCAAACCCTAACCCTCACAAACACCTCAAGAGTCCTAATCCAACTAGGAGACCTGATTTTTCCACCCTAGACTTAATAGATATATTCTAAATTTACAGAAAATTAATTCTAGCCTAACCAAGCCTAGAACCATCCCATAGTCAACCCTAGATCCTCCTCTACATAGCTCCAAGGATTGGAAATCAAACCAAACCTAGCCACAGGGATTCTAGTGTATTTTGGTGCAAGTTAGCTGCTGTCCATTGAGTTCCACACCTCAAACTGCAGGATTAAATATCTTGAGAACCTGCTGGTTCTTAATAAAAGATCCTATATCTGGCCCAGTATCCCTAGGTTACATCACTATGACACGATTCACGTAACCATAATATGAACAATATTTTGGCCGCTTCTTTTCATGATTTATTCTATTCTAGCACTCTAGGTTGACTGGTCAAAATTGAAGAACAAAGAAACCTTCTAGTCTTGTTCAAGTTGGGCTCCAATACTTGTTCAAACTGTTCCTAGCTGGTTCATTCCTTGGCTGGTTCCAGTCCGTCCAAGTTCTACATCACTAAGAGCCTTCAGAGGTAACGGAAAATACTCTAATGCATGCAAAATTTTGTCCAACAGACAAATTTGATTTGTCATTCTGCATTTCCCCAACATTCAAACCCTAGACAGCTAGGAACCATATCAGGCTCACCGGGAAAGAACAAGCAACAGGCAAAACATCAGAGTTAAAAATGCACGTGATCCTAATCGCCTTGGGCGACCCCGGGGTAAAAACAAAGAGGAATACATAAGAGGGATCAAAAGACTGAATAATATGTAATCACAGCTCTGCTAGACACATCAACAAAAAATAGTAATTTCATTTCATCATCACGCGGATAGCCACCGCCTCTAGCATTGAGTCAGAGAATCAGTGAGCAAGAACATAATATAAAGGTTCAACAAAACAGATAATCTAACGAAGCAGAAGTAGACGACCTGTTTTATTGAAATATTAAGTTCCTTTCCTTCGTTAGAATCACAGAAGAAGAAGCAGCAGACGAGAGAATACCTGGAGATTGTTAAGCTTGATGTACTCCCAGATTTTCTTGACAGCATCGGTACGAGAAGCCTCAGGGACGCCAAGGAAATTGCGCAAAGCAGGAGAAACATCTGTAACCTTTAAGATGCCGCTCGGGCGAGACGGTGCTCGAGGCTTCGGAGCAGCGACTTTCGAGGACGTAGCAACTGATGCTTTGGCCGCCGTCTTCGCAGCTGCCATGAGCGCCTTGCAGCCCCTAAAAACTGTAGAAGACGACATATTTCTTCTATTCCCGCCTGTGAGCACCAACTGCAAATTCAAAGTCACGAACGCGAAAAGACACTCTATTTATATAGCTGCTTAAATGGACGACTGGAGCGACCTTAGGGTTCCAAGGGGAGTGTGTTTTGTTTTTCCTTTCTTTCTCCTCCAAGAATTAAAAGGAAAGGTTAAAAAAAACAACTCACTGTTTATTACGGTTGAAAACCTGAGTTCGACTCGGAGAGTCATCCAGGTGAGTCAAAATTTTAAAACCTAGTTTAGCTTGGGGGTGTCAACGATGCGGATTGGAGCCATTTAAAATATAACGGTTTAGCCTAATGATTTGGATTTGGTTTGGCTAACAGTTTGGACTAAATTAAAAAAAAATATTGAAATTTATTTTTATTTTTTCCTCAATTCCAAATCCTAGTTTTTTTTTTTTTTTTTTTTGGTACTGGTGCTTTTTTTTTAATACGGGAAATTAAATGCCGTCCGCAAGGATTGAACCCACAACATCTCCACTGAGAAGTATGGATCTTACCGCTCAACCAACCCTGGATTGGCCAAATCCTAGTTTCTCACACACAAAACTACAAAAGATAGAGGATGAAGACTCCAAGTAGATCCAACGATAAGTGATGGCATTAGCTTGATCCAAACCACCCTCCACCCTCAAAAAATAAAGAATTTAAATTTTTCTATCATGTGTAGACGGTGAAATAGCGATTAAGATTTAGACTTAAGAGTTAAGAGTTATCAATTAAGACTTTTAAATTTTAAAATAATAAAACTAAATGAAATTTGAAAATTAAAAAGTTATCGATTAAGATTAAGACTTAGAGTTAAGAGTTATCAATTAAGACTTTTAAATTTTAAAATAATAAAACTACATGAAATTTGAAAATTAAAAAGTTAATGATTAAGATTTAAGAGTTAAAAGTTATTAATTAAGACTTTTAAATTTTAAAATAATAAAATTAAATGAAATTTGAAAATTAAAAAGTTAAAACTTAAAATTTAAACCTTAAACGTGTTAACACTCAACTATCAACTACGCAAACTCGAGTCTCAATGTCTCAAACACCAAAATTCATGGATCATTAATTACATTTAAACAATACCAAAAAAAAATTAATTACATTTAATATTTTAATTTTATTTATGCAAAAGACTAACGGGCTGACAGGCCGCACACGGGCTGGCCCGGGCCAGCCCGAAACCGTTCGGGCTGAGGACCCTCAGCCCAATTACGGCCCATTAAGGATTGGTTCGGGCTATAACAGTCCGGTTCGATCCAATTTTAACGGTTTAGGTTGAAAATTGACACCCCTAAGTTTAGGTATGACTGGGCTATAAATCATCGAGTGAAACTACTAATATATTAATCCAAGGCCCCCTACCTTTGGTAGTCTGAAACCCAAAGCATTTTCATATCTTTATCCGAGAGAATGCAAATTAAATTGACTGGATGGTATAAGCTGGGAAAAAAATCAGCAGAGTAGTACAGCACCACCATGTGATACATGTAAAATACTAATTTAATGATTGAGATTAACATGGTGACTTTCAAGTGTAAAAATCCTTAATAAAACCCATTTAACGTATATCCGACCCATTTGTGAAATCTGGTTGATAAGAGACTCCACAAATCCCCTTTTGGAACCCCTACTGACGTTGTCCATCTGAAAGCTTAAACTTTCTTAAAACCCTTAAAGATCTCCATTGAGATGAAGACACAAATAGACTTTTGCTAATTTCCATTGAGATGAAGACACTAAAATTCAAATTCCAAGAAAGAATGAATTTATCATAAAATGTATCCCACCAGTCCAACTATTGAATCTCCCCTTTTGAAGAATCAGCTTGCCCCTCCTGCAATTCCTATTTAATCACTGTAAAATTGAGCCATCAAAAAGACTAAACTCCTCCCACCTAAACTCTGCATTACTTTGGATGATTTTTTTTCATCCAACAAAATTATAGTTAGATCTTAGTAGCATTCATATTGATACGAAGAAAATATAACCGAACCTGGTTCAATCTTGGTTCGACCCTCGACTCCGGTTGGGACGAGAGGAATTGACTCGCTTCCGAGCGAGCCGGGTCCAGGAGATAACTTGCTGAGGAAGAAAACTAACTTAGTCACAAGTACGCCCTAATCCGATACGATCGGAATAGGTTAATCAACCTAAAGACGGCTAGCAGTATTCGGCAGCTGTCATTCATTGCTATCATATGGATAACCACCAGATAACGATCGTATTATCATAGGAGTCATCTACTAGTCCAAACTAGTAGAAGTCTATCACTCAACGGATCTATCTGTTAAGATCCAATGACTATCCGAAGAAGGCTCAAATACATCATGTCACATCCACCCAACCGGTACCCTACCTGGCATACCCGAGTGTGTGATTCACAGCCCCGAAGATCAAATATCGAGGTAATCAACCTCCCACATAGACAATAACATAATCATAAACAATAATAATCAATGTGCAAAAGATAAACAAAAGATCCAAATAAGGAAAGATTAAATCATATATCATCAGAGTATGAAAGACAATCAGAATGTCTAAATCAATAAATGAAGTGAGGCGGAATCCCACTCTACAACCAGCGGAAAGTAGGTCGCAAAATCAAAGAAAGATTACATCTGGTTCTAAGATAGGAAAGAAAGAAATAACAAACTAAAATAAAGTCTATTCTATCTTATAAAGAACGTCTTCATAAACATAGACTTCATCAATGACGCTCAGACGTTCCCACTCCACAGTAGGGCTAATCCTGGTAACAAGCAAAACCACTTGAGGAATCCTCAATGTAATCTTCATGGTTACCAGCACCTTGCGTGAAGTACGCCTCTTCAGTTTGTGCTTCCTCATATTGACTTTCATAGTCATCAGTACCTATAGAGTAATCTAACAAAACATTGCACAAAAGGAATGAGTTTCAAAAAAACCCAGTAAGGCAGTTAATCCATAACAACATAAATAGCAGGATTTCAAAGCAAAGTAAAATGCTATATGATATGAAACACATGATACAATATGATTCTAACTCTATGTATGCTGATCTCTATTGGCAGACATGCTTTAAGTCATAGCACCGTACTTCTTTAGGAAGGTCTCATCACACAACGCCTTTTGGTAGTGGGTCTGGCATCCCTCGGGACATTCCATGGCTGGGGGTTAAGTCACCACTCTCTCACATCACCATTGGTCTAAGTACCGGCGCATGTCAGGGACAAAGCCTAGCCAAATGCAAGTTTCCTACTCAGTTACATAAAGTCAGATCCAGATACGTCCATTCCTTGCCCCTGACGATCCTTTCTGGTATCCTTCACACTAGAGTCCTCATAGTCCCTAACTACGGACTCATAAACCCTATAGGTCATCTACATATGGTAAACGGGAAGCTCTCACGTCCCCTCACGGGTTGGTTACCAGTCTTGAGCGCCCGTGAGCCAAGTCTATCCATATGCAACCCTACCGATAAATGGTCCCCACAATGTGATTCCTGTCCTCTCACAGGTTGGTTACCTGTCTTGAGCGCCCATGAATCCCCATTGCTACCACGGGTCGTTCAATCTCAATACCCCTCCGATTAGGGTCTGACATAACAGGACATCCTAGCCAAACACTACTAGACAGCCCTAAATATGTCATCCAACAGTTTAGGAAGTTGTCCAAAGGGCATCTCCGGAAACATCCCATAATATTCTCGTAGTTGTCCAAGGACAGAAGTGTCAAAAGGACACCTCCCCTTTCCAAATCATACTTAATCATTCACAAACATAAATCCATAACATCACATATATGGTAACTTCTTATATGGATAGAAATCAATAATAACATACAACTTGCATATAATTGGTAAGTAAATCATACATGAATCAAGTTAACATAAACGAGTAATGCTACTGTAATCAAGACTATGCAACAGTAGTATATCATTGTAAGAATCTAATTAAGGAAACAAATCAATAATATTCAAATACATAAACTAGATTCAAGCACTTATGTAATTAAGGAAATAACCATCCTTACCTTATATAACTCGCAAAGGATCTTAGGGAATCAAGTAAGACCTTGACTAAACTTGGGAAGAAAGTCCTAAACAAGTATATATAACATATTAGAAAAGATACCTAGAAGGAAAGATATCAAAACATTCAAAACAGACCAAATATGAGGTTGCTGTACTCATTGGTCAATTGGATTGGTCTACTGCCTCAGTCGACCAATGAGTCGACCAACAGAGACAGTGGCCTTCAAAAATCAGAGTTTTTAGAATATGAAACCGAATTTGGTGGTTCAAAAGGGTACTAAACAAGGGGAAAACCACAATGGCAGTATACTAGTATATAGAGGACTTCAAAACACTAATCAAATCAAGTCTTCAAGTTACAAATTAGGAAACAAAAGTTACCATAATTAGATCAATCATGGTTCTTGAAGAATTCATAATAAAAATCATGGACAAGAACAATAGGATGATGGATAACTGATTGTGAATAAGAAATCATGAAAACATGCATAGATCTTCAAGAAAAATAGATCTAAAGACTGAAGAACATGATCTAAATAAGGAAAGAGAATGAATACAAGTTTTCCTTCAAAAGCGAGTGATGATCTTGATGAAGATCATCCACCAAGCTTTAGATCCTTAGGAAAAGAGAGGGAAAGAGTATAGTGATAGTTGCAACAGAGATACAACATCACTACTACTGTCCTCAATCAGAAGAGGAAAGAAAAGTAACGAAGAATCAAAGATGAAACATAGAAGATGATGATCACATACCTTTTTGTGTAAAAGCACGAGTTTTGACGAAGATCCGTCAAGATAATCACCAAGGACGCAAGGGAGATGACTTGTAGAGGGCTCTGGTACGTTCCAAAGAGTTTGGAGGCAGAAAATACGAAGTAGACTCGAGATTGGACTTAAATAGAGCAAGCAAAGACCTAATTAACAAAATCAGATCCCATTGGTCGATTGGATTGGTCGACTGGTCCAGTCGACCAATCAGGACTGTTACATCCACCCAGCCGGTACCCTATTTGGCATACCCGGGAATGTGATCCACAGTCCAAGGATCAAGAATCGAGGGACCTTGCCTCCCACATACACGATAACATAATCATGAACAATAATAATCAAGGTAAAAGCAACTAATACTAAATATCATGAATAAGATAAAATTCAATAAATCGAGTGCGGAAAAGCAGATAATATCAAAGTATAAAGGTGATCATAAAGGTGAGAGAATGTATGATAATCATCCTCTCAAAGCAGCGGAAATGAAGTATGATTAAGTTAATTACAATCCCAAGTATAAAAAGATAATCCAAAACAAGTTAATTACACGTCCAATGGTTCCATAAATAGACCAGGGAAATGGGGCACTAAGCTAGGGTTTCTTCTGTCCTAATGATGGTCTCCTCAATGGTGTGGATGAAGAAAGCCCAGCTCTGCCGCTCCCGCACTATCGTGGGGCTAACCTTGGTACGAATAGTAATCCTCCTCGGCACTAACACTCTAATCTTCACTGAAGATACCACCCGGAGGGTAGTATGAGGGATCAAAGTCTGTCTCGATGGGGGTGCCATCATAATCTTCGGTACTTGTAGGATAATCTAAAAACATTTGTACAAAAGGAATGAGTTCGAAGAACTCAGCAAGGTAGTTATTCCACAATTAAAATCATACATAAACAAAATAGAACATAATGCAATGTGATATGGAACATATGATGCAAATATGATTCTAACTTTATGAATGCTAGTCTCTATGGTAGTCATGCTTTAAGTCATAGCACCATACTTCTTTGGGTGGTCAGTCACTCCCCCTTAATCATACATGTTGGTGCAACCTAGAGGGGGGGTGATTAGGTTGCAACTAGTGGATTGTCCCAATTTTTCGGTTTGTGCGGAAATACAAAGTAAATTGAAAATTCAAATGAAATTAAACAATACAATCAACCACAAGACAAGTATTTTATAGTGGTTCGACTTTGCAAGTCTACGTCCACTCCTCTCTTGGCCTCAAGAGAGTATTCCACTAGTGATTCTCTTTCAATACAATGGGTAGAGATCAAACCCTTTACAATCTTTGTTACGGGGCAAGAGCACCCTTTACAATCTTTGTTTATCTTAGGGCAAGAGCACCCTCTTCAATCTTTGTTCACGGGCAAGAGCACCCAACCAATCGTTGTTCACGGGCAAGAGTACCCAAAACCAATTCTAATCTACCTAGACTAGAATTGAAAACAGTTATAAGAGAAGGATGTTACCTTAACAAGAGGTGTGACACTTTACCTCTTGTGTGTGTGTGATGCAATAAGAGTTGTATGCTCAAGATATGAAATGCATGCACCACCAAAGCCTTCAATCACCTCAAGCTTGACTTCCACAAGCTTACTTTAACACCTTGGTATGTTCTTCAAGGTTGGGGAGAAGGTGAAAGGCAAAGCACAAGGCTTTCTTGCAATTTGAGAGCTTTAGGATCACTTGGGGAGTGGGTGATCAAGTGTGAGTGTTGTGCCTCTCAAATGAGGTGAATTGGGTTTATATAGAGCACCTTTGAGTGCCAAAACCCAATCCCCAACGGATAGAAAACGGACACATTTTTTGTCCTGTTTTTCAGCCCAGACGGACGTCCGTCTGGTCAGACGGTCATCCGTCTCAAAAGTATCCGTTGCAAACAGCTGTAGAGAATATTCTCTTTAAACTAGCCGTTATAGTCAAATCTGGGCCGGAGACGGACGTCCGTCCGCCGGCCGACGGACGTCGGACATCCGTCTGCCAGACGGACATCCGTCTGGCTCGGATCGGCTCGCGACGGACATCCGTCCGCCGACGGAAATTCCGTCCCGCCTTCGTTGTTTTCTCGAGAAACGAGTTATCAAAACAGACGGACGTCCGTCTGCTCGACGGACGTCCGTCCGCCTCGGGACATCCGTCCTGGGCTCTTTTTCTAAACAACTTTGGGCTGGGATATGGCTTGGATTTTTGGATCGTTTTGACAATCCTAAGCGTTGTACACCTTACTAACATGTCCTAGGTCACTCTAGTAACATGGATTACATATTATGGATGCATTTACATGTGTGTGTATGCAAAGGTGTCCTAAGCCTTGATTTAGCCTAAGTCTTGATCTTTGACTTGGTCTTCGACTTGATTTTGTGCAACGGTCTTCATGTCCATCTTGGCATGGTCATCTTGACTTAGACTTCATGTCCATCTTCATGTCTGTCTTGGCATGATCTTGGCTTTGACTTGCATATGGCTTTGACTTGGAGTTGGTCCACTTGTTCTCATCTTGAACTAAAACATCATAACTCAATATAGCCATTAGTAATTCATGCTTATTATCATCAAAACCAATAGAGGCTGATGTGGCAAATGCTGACATGGCATTTCCCAACAATACAAGATATCTTGGGTCTGCCAGGGAAGTTAGGTAAAGTTATCTAAAAAACCATGGTAGGGGAATCGGTCACCGCTCTCTCACATCACCGTTTGGTATAAGTACTGGTGCATGTCAAAGTAAAGCCTAGCCCAATGCAAGTCATCTACTCAGTCATATCAAGTCAGATCCAGATACGTCCATTCCTCGCCCCCGGTGATCCTTTCTGGTATCCTTCACACTAGAGTCAGAGTAATCCCAGATTACGGACTCATCAACCCTATTGGTCATCCACAAATAGTAAACGGGAAGCTCTCACGTCTTCTCACGGATTAGTTACTGGTCTTGAGCGCCCGTGAGCCCAAGTCTAGCTATTTGCAACCCTACCAATAAATGGCCCCTTTCGGGTATCTGTAGCATGGTTTATGTCCCCTATCGGATTGGTTACCGGCCTAGAGCGCCCATCAAACCATACACTACCACGGGTCGTTCGGTCTCAATGCCCTTCCGATTTGGGTTTGACACGACAAGGACAATCCTAGCCACCCAACTAGACAATCCTATGTATGTCATCCAATAACCCGGGAAAGTGTCGATAGGCACCGTCGGAGAACATCACATACTATTCCCTCCGATGCCCAAGGACAGAAGTGTCAATAGGACACTCCCCAATCCCAAGTTATACGTAGACAATCACATATTCAAGTTCATCACTTCTCATGCATCCAATACATCTTCATAATAAAAGTTAAATCATGATATTTAAATGAATCATCATAAACATAAGTAACCAAGAATAATAATTTAATATGACAAGAGTATATGAAATGTGATACTACTGACCTAACACATGTATAACAGTCTCATGATAATTAAAAGAAATCAAGAGATTCTATTCCTTAAGTAAGAACACAATTAATAAGTTGTTGACCTATATGTTTATGGAGATAACCATCCTTACCTTAGGTTGAGTTGATGATGAAGTGAGAATACCAAGAAATGGTCCAAAAGAATTGTTAAGACCCTAAACAAACATTAATAATACGTTAGAGAAGAAATCAAGAAGATCGGATGTGAAACGGATCAAAACTGGCTAAAGTTGCTGTCAGCAACAACTTTGGTCGATGGTCTTTGGTCGATGGCATCGACCAAAGAGGATCGACCAAAAACTCTTTGAGACAGAATAGTGGATTTTGGGGGTTTTCATCCGAAATTGGTTTTCCGGCGTTCGGATCAATCTGAAACTTGGAGGAATGCTTAAGAACAGTATGAGGGTACTATAAATCAAGAAAATAACATAATCCAATGGTCTAAATAGAAAGCCCCAATTTGAGCTATCAAGATCAAGTGACAAGCATTATGGCATGGTTTGGGATTGATTGCATTGACATAGAAATGGCATGAAATAGCTAGGGGAACTTACAGAAATTCGTTTGGAATCAAATAATAGTGATAAACATGAACATAGCAGACCATACAACTCAGTTTTGTACAAAATGACATGATGTTGAGAGGAAAATCAAGAAATACATATGCTAGGCTTGAGATGGGGGCATAGCATCAATAGATGGCTAAGAAGATCATGGTTTAAGCATAAGGGGACACTTGGAGTGATGGTTGCAAGGTTGCAGCACCATCTCCAATGTCTCAACAGCAAGAGAGGAATAGAAAAGAGTATAAAAAGGTAGAATAGAGAGTGGAATGATGATTCATACCTTGTTGTTGAAGATGGAGGCAAGAATCAATGATAAACAATGAGTGTTGGTGGAGTACCCTTCACATATACCTAGGAGTTGCTTTGGGAAGCTCTCCCCACGTTTTCAGGAGTGAAAATGATTGCAATATGGCTCAAGGATCGAGGTTATAATAATTAGAAAAGAGAATATTCCATTGAATCATTAACTTGGCTGACTGGGAAACTTTGGTCGATGGTCTTTGGTCGATGGCATCGACCAAAGAGGATCGACCAAAATATTTCTTAGTAGAAAAACAGGTTTAGTTCAGCAACTTCAATTGGAGTTTTGAAAGGCTATACAAGGTCAAATTGAGTGAGGTTTTCTTCTATAATTCAATCAAGAAATCTAGTTTCGAGGAATACCTTAGGATTGTGCATGGGAGGTCATTAAGTACTTCAACGAAATCAATCTTCTCCTTTGCGCAGACTTTCCTTAAACACTGACAATGCATTTGAGCAAGGGGTATCATCGTCAATTTCCATGGGCTCGGTCTCCGAATCATAATTATCAATCAGAAGGGTCCACAAGTCTCTTCTACCACCGCTTCGGGTCTTCGGGCCTAAATACAACAGTGGATCCGGGTTAGGGTCAGGGTTAGAATAGGGCTGGATATTACAAGGACAACAAGTCCAAAACAGGGAAATGAAGGCTCAGATCAAATCCAAACATAAAGGGGTTTTGCACACACACCAAGTGACTTACCTAGTAGGTAGAAATGCCTTCGAACCATGACAAAGAGCACTCCAATTCCATCAACTAATTCCATCTTCATCTGGATGCAGTTTCCATAAATGGAACACTGACATCAACACTCATGGATTCTAAGCCAGCCACCAAGTCTTCTACTGAAATGGCCAAAAGCTGACTTCTTGCTTTACTTCGGGTTGTTGGACCTACAAACAACAGGGTTTCCGGGTCAAGGTTAGGGCTGGGTTTCACACATCCAACAAAGGAGATTCGAAGGTACACTCTATAAGACATCACCTACTCACAAGGTAGAAAATGGCTACACACATACAATCTGAATCGTTTTATTGTTATTCATTCCTTAGCTCTGTGCTCTAGCATAGCCGTTTGTGATTAAGTTCATCAAATGACTTAGCCTTTGGAGGTGGACTCTCAATCCCAGCGGTCAGGCCACATCTGACGCTTGTTTTTGCAGGTCATTCTCAGGAGATCTATGGGCTGACCAGATTTTGGACGAGTCATTTGGCACCGTCTATGGGAAACATTTTAGAAAGCCATGGGGACTAGATCATCGGCAGCAGCGGCTGCTGTGGCCCAGCGAGATGCTGGCGTTCAAATTCCCGGAGTAAACAATCCAGATATTCCAAAGGGAAGTCGACCCCATGAAGTGCGGGAAGATGGTGGTCAAGGAGGTAATAATCCTCCGGATCCACTCTAGTATCAACTGGATCAACTGAAACTCCAGATGTTGGAGGTAAGTCAGGCACTTTGTGTGCTAACCAGACAAGTGGTGGCACCACAAGCGCCCGTTCATCGTGATGCAGAAAGGCGTGCATTGTAGTGAGAGCAACGACTGACTGATGAACAAAATATCGGTCAGAATTTCCGGGAAGGCGACCGATGGCGAGAAAGAGAGCCTAGGAGAACTGGAGAACTCCCTAGGCTAGACGATCGATTCGACGGACCGCAAGGAAGTACGACCGATTCAAATACAAGGTTGGGTGTAGGAGTACAAACTCACTCACCAACTATCAAACGTGTTGCTCGAGAGAATGATCGTGTTGCTCGAGAGGATGATAGTGTCGTCGGAGATCGGTCAAGCACATATTGGTCAAGAATTGGCCAATATCAATCAAAAGCTCGGACAATTGGCAAGAGGGAGGATAACCGATGATATCTATTCGGTTATTCGAAAAACTCCGTTTGCTGGGCCCATTGCCGGATATCAGTTTCCTCATAATTTCCGTTTGCCGACTTTTTCCACATTCGATAGTTCGGGAGATCCCACCGCCCACATCGCTTATTATCGGCAGACTATGGCAATTGCAGTGTAATTCTGATGAAATCCTTTGTAGAGTTTTTGGTTCGTCCTTGATGGGAGCAGCACAAAATGGTTTCTCAAATCTCCCGTCGGGGAGGATCGTGGATTTTGAAGAATTGGCGCACAAATTTATAGGGTGATTCCAAAGTGGAATTCAAATAATAAAGATCGAGGAGACCTTGTTCACTATCAGACAAGGGAAAAGTGAATCGATTCGGGAATACCTGAAAAGATTCAATAGGGTTACAATGGAGATAAAGAATCTAGATGAGCAAGTGGCTAAAACTACTTTGTTCACTTGGACTCACTAACCGACGACTCTTGGAGTTATTACTTCAAGATATGCCTACAACTTATGCTTGAACTAGTGAAAAGATGCCAAAAGCGAGCGCGGAGGTCACGGAGATCCTAGACGCACGCCAGGGGGATAATAAAGCCTTTACAAAAGAACAGAAGACTCCTGAGAACAAGCAGAAGCTGAAACAAAATATTCGTGATCGAGTCAGAAAACCTCATTAGGCGTGGCGGCAAAGATCTCCCGGTAAAAGTGAGTATACTCCATTAAATACTCCTTGGGCTGATATTTTGAATATTATCAAGAAACAGAATATCTTGAAGTGGCCTCCAAAGCTTCCCACCAAGCCTGGGGAGCAGGATCGAGAAAGGTATTGCCGTTTCCACAAGGATTACGGTCATTATACCAATGATTGTAGACATCTAAAGGCAGATATCGAAAGATTGATATCTTAAGGACACTTGTCCAATTTCGTCAGAAGAAGACGAGTGGAACCACAAGACACAAGTAAAAAAAGGGACCGTTCGGTTAGTTCAGAACAACCGGCGGAGGCTCCAAAATCTAAGAAGGGTAAGGAAGTGGTCGATGCCACTCGGTCACCCATATTAACAATATTTGGAGGTCCCGAACCTGAGTCACTCCTGAAGCTGAAAGCCAAATCCATGTTTGTTGGAACCGGAGAAACGCAGAAGCGTAAAAGGCCGAATGGTGAGGGTTCGATCACCTTCGGCGAGGAAGATGAAAGAGGCGTCTGTTTACCTCATGATGATGCCATAGTCATCAAGGTAGAGATTGCGCGCCGTGAAGTACATAGGGTGTTAGTTGACACTGGGTCTGCTGCAGACCTTTTATCTTATGCAGCTTATCAAAAGCTCAAAGTGGATGAAGACTTGATGGAGCCCTCATCCACACATCTATATGGCTTTGCAGGATCGTCTACAATAGCGGAAGGATCAGTATAGTTGAATCTGTCAATTGGAAGCTTCCCCAAGGAGGCTAACGTTCGGGTAAACTTCTTGGTGGTTCGAGAGCTCTCGGCTTATAACGTCATCCTCAGGAGACCATCCTTATCAAAGTTAGGTGCTATAGTTTCAATGAAGCACCTGAAAATAAAATTCCCGACAGAGATGGGGATCGGTCAAGTTTCATCTGACCAGAGAATTTCTCGGCAATGTTATGTTGCATATTTAAAAGATAAGGAAGGCCCAAGAAAGGTAACGACGTTACCAATTGAAGTACGAGATGATTGGGACGAAGCAGAAATGCAAAGGCCCGAGCCGGTAGAAAAGTTGGAGCAAGTCCAGTTGTATCACGATGATGAAAAAAGAATTACATATATCGTGTCTGAGCAGTTGGAAGAATTCAAAAAGGAGTTGAAGTCTTTTCTTCAACGAAATAGTGATGTGTTTGCATGGTCTGTGGACGACATGCTAGGAATTGATTGGCAAGTTGCAGAACACAAACTCTGGAAAGATCCAAGGGTGAAACTAGTTATTCAGAAGAGGAGCAATTTCTCCATAGAAAAGTATGAGGCCGTTCGGGGCAAAGTTGAAAAATTGAAGAACTCTGGTTTCATTGAACCAATTGAATGTCCAATCTGGTTAGTCAACGTGGTAATGGTCAAAAAAGCAAATGGAAAGTGGAGGATGTGTACAGACTACATAGATCTCAACAAAGCTTGCCCTAAAGACTGTTACCCATTGCCTAGGATTGATTTGTTGATAGATGCAACAGCTGGATATGAAACATTGAGTTTCATGGATGCATACTCAGGATATAACCAGATCCTCATGAACAAGGAGGACGAGAAGTTTACGGCTTTCATGATTGATCGTGAGAGCTTTTATTATAAAGTCATGCCGTTTGGCCTGAAAAATGCAGGGGCTACTTATCGGGAGGGCCGTCAACAAGATCTTTAAATAATTGATCGGGAAGAACGTAGAAGCGTATGTTGACGATATGCTGGTAAAAAGCACTGCGAGGACAAAGCACATTGAAGATTTAACAGAGGTATTTTCAGTACTGCGAAAATACCAAATGAAGCTGAATCCGGAGAAGTGCGCCTTCGGAGTTTTGTCGGGAAAGTTTTTGGGCTTTATGGTATCACAAAGAGGTATTGAGGCTAACCCAGCCAAAATATAAGCTTTGATTGATATGGAAGCCCCCAAAACAGTTCGGGATGTGCAATGCTTGATGGGGAGAGTTGCTATGTTGAATCGTTTCATCTCACAGTCGGGAGAAAAGTGCCTACCTTTTTTCAAAGAACTCAAAGACTTGAGGGGTAGTAAGGAGGTAAAATGGACTGAGGAGTGTCGGGAAAGCTTTTGAGGATCCGAAGGAAACACTTGGGAAGACCACCCCTATTGTCCCGACCCGAGAAGGGAGAAATTTTACAGCTATATTTAGCAGCATCCCCTTCGGCAGTAAGTGCAGTACTCGTTTGGGAAAAAGACAAGAAGCAGTGGCCAATCTATTATGTTAGCCACGTACTACTTGACGCAGAGACACGGTACTCTCAGATCGAGAAGCAGACTCTGGCTCTTATGATAGCAGCTAGAAAACTATGGCCATACTTTCAGGCTCATCTAATTAAGGTATTTACCACTTTCCCCCTTTGTAAAATTCTTCATATACCTGATTTGTCTGGAAGAATGGTAGCTTGGTCGGTCGAACTCAGTGAGTTCCAGGTAAGCTTTATGCCTCAAACTGCAATTAAAGCTCAAGCATTGGCTGATTTCGTAGTAGAGACTACTGCACCAGTGGAGGAAATTGCCGAACCCACTATTCCAACCATTTGGGAGGTATATGTGGATGGTTCGAGTAATAAGCAAGGAGCAGGGGCTGGTATTCTTCTGAAGAGTCCAGCAGGTTTTGTTATTTGTTATGGCATTCGAAGCAAGTAACAATGAGGCAGAGTACGAGGCCCTAATAGCTGGACTTTGATTGTCAAAAGCATTGGCCATAGCAGACGTGACTATTTTCAGTGACTCATAGCTTATTGTCAATCAAGTACAAGGGGAGTATGGCGTTAAAGAATCCCGATTACAAAAGTATCAAGAGATTGTGCAGACATTGCAGCAAGAATTCAAGAATCTGAAGTATGTCAGATCCCAAGAAAAGAAAATACAATGGCAGATGAGCTATCAAGATTAGCCAATGCCAAAGAAAAGAATTTAGACCCTTTGGTCTATATAGAAGAGATAACTCCCAAGTTATCAAGAAAGGGAGATATCTTATATTGAAGTAGGGCGATGCTGGATCGATCCGATCGTAGAATATCTGAGAGATGATAAATTGCCAGAGGATCTGAGGGAAGCAAGATTAATCAAGGTGCGATCAGCACGATTCATTATGCAGAATGGAAGGCTATACAGAAGGTCTTACTCCGGACCCCTTTTGAGATGCTTGGGTCCCAAAGGATCGGAATTAGCTCTGGCAGAGGTTTGTGAAGGAATTTGTGGTGCTCACATGGGCGGTCGGGCCCTGGCACACAAAATTTTGAGGCTCAGGTTATATTGCCCTAAGCTCCAGCAAGCTTCTATGGAATATGTTCATTGGTGTAGCAATTGCCAAAACCATGCTACAGTATCTAAACGCCCAGCTGAAACCTCGACTTTGATTCTAGACCCCATCCCTTTCTCGATGTGGGGAATCGATATCATGGGAAAATTCACCAAGGCGTCGGGCGGAAGAGAATATCTTATAGTGGCAATTGATTACTTCACCAAGTGGGTTGAGGCTAGCTCCCCGGCAACCATCATCCGAGCGAAAGGTGGAGAAGTTCATGCTCGAGTCAATCATATATTGGTTCGGGATGCCAAAAATAATCGTGACCGATCATGGCACTCAATTCGATAACCCACAATTTGAACAATTCTGCGAAACTTATTTGATCGAGCATCGTATGTCGTCAGTGGCATACCCCCAAAGCAATGGCCAAGTAGAGGTTACAAACCGAACATTACTTGAGGGGATAAAGAAGAGACTCGAAGCTGATAAAGCCTTGTGGGTCGAAGAATTGCACAATGTACTATGGGCCTATCGGACTACGGTTCGAACACCCGCAGGAGAAACTCCTTTTAAATTGGCTTATGGATCCGAAGCGTTAGCACCTGTTGAAGTAATGGCTGGAACACTACGGGAAAGAGAGTTCGAAGAAAAAGCGAACGAACAAGGATTGTTAGATAGCCTTGATTTGTTGGATGAAGTTCGAGCAAAAGCAATAGCGTGAACTCAACATTATCAATGAAGGATAGCGTCACATTATAATTCCCGAGTGAAGAATCGTCAATACATAGCATGAGACTTGGTATTGAGAAATACCTTAGCTTCAGATCCATGCCATCAAAGGAAATTGGACCCTTCATGGGAAGGTCCATATATGGTTATTAAACCGGTCGGTTCGGGAGCTTATAAGCTAAAGAACATGACAACCCAGAAAGAGTTGGATCGTTCGTGGAATGCTAGGTATTTGAAGAAATATTATCCTTGAGGAGATTATCATTTTCATTCATGATGTAACAAAATTCAACTCAATCAATACAATTCTCAATTTTCAACATACTGTCTTTTGGTTGGGGGCATTACACAACACTCAAGATCAGATCTAGCGACAAAATCAAAAGGGATCGGTTTAAAATCCGTGTTGGACCTTCTACAAGGCATCAGTTAAAAACCCGAGTGAGTTCCTTCTCAAACTTATTGAATTTCTTCGGAAATTCTTAAGTAAAGGCATCGGTTTAAAACCCGTGTGGGACCTTCTACAAGGCATTGGATTAAAACCCGAGTGAGTTCCTTCTCAAACTTATTGAATTTCTCTGGAAATTCTTAAGTAAAGGCATCGATTTAAAACCCGCGTGGGACCTTCTACAAGGCATTGGATTAAAACCCGAGTGAGTTATTTCTTAAACTTATTGAATTTCTCCGGAAATTCTTAAGTAAAGGCATCGGTTTAAAATCCGTGTGGGACCTTCTACAAGGCATCGGTTTAAAACCCGAGTGAGTTTCTTCTCAAACTTATTGAATTTCTTCGGAAATCTCTAAGTAAAGGCATTGTTTTGGAACAACTAAGACCTACTGCAACGAAGGCTCAATTGACTGACAAAGTTCAAAGATGAAGTTAATTCTTTATTTCTTTAAATGGTTAGAAGGGGCCAACCTTTACATCAAATATACATATGAGATAACAAGTGTTGGGATACAATCTTCGTTCGGTCAGAAAGGAAAGTCATCATCGGTTATCGTCAAGAATTTAAAACAAGATCGAAGCAGCTTTGTCAGAAGCAACACAGATTCAAGAAGAAGAAGAAGAACAGAGTCGGGAAAACATATATTATCATTTGTTTATCTCCCTCGGGGATTGCGAAGCATTCTGTAAATACAAAATCCTCCGCAATTCCATACTCTTTATCCGACTTTTCCAGAAGAAGCCTGATCTTTAATCAAACCTGCATTCAAGGCAAGCTCTTCATAATTGAATCCTTTAAGAGGAGACAGAGGAGGAGAATTGTCAAGATAATGTATTATATCCGGATCGGGAGGTGGAAGATCCATCACATCCTTAGCCCAGGCAGGAAGAGGAAGTCCCAGCTTTGCAAACACTTTAGGATGATAATTTTTGGGGTGGGGAGTCGTGTTGAAATAAGGATTTCTCCTTAGTATCGATTCCCATACCCCATTTTCACCATCCCGGTATGCCTGCAAGTTATAAGCGTTCAGCATGTCAACAAAAGGCTTACTGTGCAAATATTTGAAGATGCAAGCCTTGCGAACATTAGTTGAAAGGGACTCGGGCAAAAGGGTAACAGCTTGCCTTTGGGACGTTGACACAACTCCAGACCCTTTCGCCCCTGCTGAAAGCTTTCCAACTTCCCGCTCCAGCTGCTGGATCTTCTCCCTGGCATCATCCAAATCCAAACGAAGACGCCCGTTCTCGGAATTCTTCTCTCGGGCAATCTCCCAAGCTTGGTTTCCAAGACGAGCAATCTCAGCATCTTTGGCTTTGGATTCTTCCCGAAGCCTGGAAAGCTCATCACTCCGTCTACTGAGTCTAAAGGCTACTTCCACTTGATTGTGGAAGTTACCAGTGAGACTTCTGCAACAACTTAAGAGTTAGTCAAGAGCAAAAGAAAAATATTTAGAACGAAAGGTAATGAAGAAAAACTTACATCACCAGTGATTTTATAAAATCTGTCACATCCCGCCCTAAATCCACCCAGGGGGTACCCTATCTGGGTTACTCGGGAGTGATCCACAGCCCAACAGATCCAGTTTAGGAACGATCATATCCACTTAGCACAATAATATAATCAAAAGCAAGGACAAATTATGGTATTCAAGTAATCTAATAATAAAAGTTAAGAAATGATCACAAAAGGATCACAAAGAACATCAGAGTGCGGAATAACAAGTACCAAATCAAAAGACAACTATAGAGCATAGCGGAAATATACTCTACAACTGTGTGTGAAAGGTAGATTGAAATAAGGTAAAGATTACAACCAGATCTCCAAAGAAGAGAAATAAAAAGGTAAGCAACTAAGTTACAGTTTCTTCTAACTTATACAATGTCTCCTCAATAACATAATCATAAGAAACTAAGCCAGGCCGGATCTACTCCTGACAAATATGAGTCTTGAACTGATATAGCCTTCACAGATGTAGTCATCGTAGCCAAAGTGGTATGAGTCACCAACTTAGTCCTCAAAGTGTTGACCGTCATAGTCAACAGTAGTAGTACCTGTAGAAAAGTCTAACAAAATTTGTTGCAAAAAGGAGTGAGTTCAAAAGAACTCAAAGAGGAAAGTTATTCCACAATAACATAAATCATATGATGCACAAGATAGCATGATGCAATATGATATGAGACATATGATGCAAACATGAATCTAACTCTAAGTATGCTGGGTCATCTATAGTAGACATGCTTTAAGTCGTAGCACCATACTTCTTTAGGTAGTCTCGATCACTCATCACCGGGGGAATTGGGTCCCGCATCCTCTCGGACAAATCCATGGTTGGGGGTTTCGGTCACCACTCTCTCACATCACCATTTGGTCTAAGTATTGGCGCATGTCAAGGTAAAGCCTAGCCCAATGCAAGTCATCTACTTAGTCATATCATGTCAGTTCCAGATACGTCCATTCCTCCCCTCTTGGGATCCTTTCCGGTATCCTTCACACTAGAGTCACCGATATTACCCACCAGACTCATCAACCCTATTGGTCATCCACAAATAGTAGACGGGAAGCTCTCACGTCCCCTCACGGATCATTTCACCGGTCTTGAGTGCCCGTGAGCCCAAGTCTAGCCATTTGCAACCCTACCAATAAATGGCCCCTTTCGGGTATTCGCAATGCGATTTATGTCCTCTCACGAGATGGTTACCGGTCTTGAGCGCCCACAAATCCACACTACTACCACGGGTCGTTCGGTCTCAATGCCCTTCCGATTTGGGTCTGATACGACAGGGACATCCTAGCCATACATCTAGAGAAGTTCTATGTATGTCATCCAATGATCCAGGAAAGCGTCGATGGGCATCTTCGGAGAACATCCCATACTATTCCCTCCGATGTCCAAGGATAGAAGTACCAGTAGGGTACTCCCCAATCCCAAATCATACCTAAGCAATCATATGCTTATTTCCATCCATTACACATCAACAATACATTATCATATTGAAAATATGTCATAACATCTCATAATACAGTGTGTAAATAAATGACAAGAATAAGTAAACATGATAAACCAAGTAATTAAGCATGGTGCTACTGTCATAAGGTAACTACAGTAGTCATATGATGTCTAAAATCAACTAATAAGTTAAGTCTACTAAGTTACCAACAACAGTGTAAAAGTCATACAGTCTATGTTATATGGCAATAACCGTCCTTACCTCGATTTGTGAAGAAGATGATCCGAAGTCACAAGAGAATGGTCCAATTATAGTCTTAAAACCCTAAACAAACATATATGAAGGATAGAGAAGAAATCAGAACAATCGGAGATCGAACGAATCAAAACTAGGCAAAAGTTGCTGACAGCAATACTGTTGGTCGATACCTTGGGTCGATGGTATCAACCCACTGTATCAACCCAAAGGGTCTCGGACAGGAAGTTGGGTTTTTGGCTCAAAGTTGGTCTTCCGGGTCTCGGATCAATACGAAACTTGGGGAACCGTTCAAACACAATATAGAGACACTAATTATCAAGGAATTAACATGATCCAATGGTCAACTTAGAAAACCCCAAATTGACATATCAAGTTCAAGAGTTGGAATCCATGGTCTTCAATGGAATCAATTGCAAATGCAAGAGAGCTTAGGAATTTAATCAATAGAATGATGAGTAGCAGAATATAGACAATTACTAACATATAATCAGACCTCATTGCTAAAGAAAATCAGATTAAGAAAATGAACTCATGTTGCCATGAAGAGGAATCAAAGTAAGAGAGCAAGAACATCAAGTTTCATAATGGAATCAATGCAATTGCAAGGGAGATCAGGGATTCAATCAAGAGAATGATAAGCAATAGATTAGGAATGATTATCAACAAATAATCAGACTTAGCATACTATAGGAATTAGTTTAGGAGATGAAATCATGTTGCTATGGAGGAATTTCATAAGAAAGACAAGGTTAAGAATCGATATGAGATACATAGCATTGATAGAATGAATGGGGGTTTATAAGAGTCACTAGAGACATTAGAAGAGGTGGTTGCAAGGTTGCAACACCTCCTTCATAGCCCCAACAGCAAGAATAAGGTGAGGTAGAAGTAGATTAGAGAGAGAGTGAGAGATTACATACCTTGTAGAAGATATTAGAGAAGAGAGACAAAGGATTCTTGAAGAAGATCAACAACCAAGCCAAGGAGGAGGCTTAGAGGAGATTTCCCACGTTCTCAAATGTTGAAATGAGTGAAATAATGTTTTAGGTTTGAGATTTCACTTAAAAGGAGGAAGGAATATCCAAAAAGCACCTTTTTTTATTCGAATCTGGGCTTGTTGGGTCGATGCTCTTGGTTGATGGTATCGACCAACAGTATCAACCCAAAGTAGTTTCAACAGAATTTTCAGAAATAGTTCAGCAACTTCGGATGCAGATTCGGAGGACTATACAAGGTCAAATTGAGTGTGGTTTTCTCCTACAAGTCAATAAATAAGTCTAGTTTCCAGATATATCTTTGGATTGAGCACGGGAGTTCATTAGGTCCACTAACTAAGCTCACCTTCTTCGATGCGCAAGCAGGATTTGCCAGACATAGTTCAGCAACTCCGGATAGGGATTTGGAGGGCTATATGGGGTCAAATTGAGTGGGGTTTTCTCATACAAGTCCATAAAGAAGTCTAGTTTCAGGAAATACCTTCATATTGATCACAGGAGTTCATTAGGTATTTCAACTAATTCAACCCTCTTCGGTGCACAGATTCAAAACTAACACTAACAATGCTCTCAAGTGAGGGGCATCATCGTCAATGTCCATGGGCTTGGGTTTCGACACCATGTCTTCCTTAAAGAGGGCCCACAAGGACTTCTCCCACCACTTCGGGTCATTGGATCTACAGATAATACAAATTCCAGGCCGGGTCGGGGTAAGGATAAGGCTGGATTTCACAGGACCTACCCTAAGGAAAAGGTCGAACATGGCCTCCTAAGGCTTTCAAGGATAACAACATTGAAATCAAGGTCTGAATTCAAGTTCTAACATTAAACAAATCTTTCTTTATCCCAAAACAAATAGGTGTCCTGGTTAGGTTTGGGCTGGATTTTACAAAATCCCTATCTAGGATCGTGGAGAGGGCTCTGCTTTCGACAGGCATTTGAACAGCAGTGCACCATTTTAGTGCCTTGTCAAAATCGCTTGTCACCAAGTCAGACCTCTTCAACGACCAAGAAGGATGTAATACATCATCGGCCAACTGAGGATGCTTCCTAGTGGCAAAATCCTCCAGCTCCATGGAAGGAGTGGAGGAGGATGCCAAACAAGCACTAGAGTTGGAAATACGAGCAGCAGCTTCGGGGACCACATCTTCCTCAGAGGCCCGAAGGGTCTTCATCATGGAAGAAGACTCTAGCGTAGTGCCAGCAGGGGTTTCAGCTGTGCGAGCAATGACAAAGGGAGTCACATCCTCCTTAGAAGACTGAACGGTCTCTTTAGGCATAGGAAGCGTGGGAGAAGCATCAGCAGAAACTGTGGGAATTTGATCTGAAGATTCACCAACAACAATCTCCCCACGTTTAGAAGATTCGGCAACGGCAATCACCTCAGAGGGAACAACCTTCGTCGATACTGGGGTAGTCTTTTTGCAAGAATTCACCCTAATATAATCCAAGTTAATTCTTGGAGGCACTGCGAATGCAAAAAGCAGCATCAGTACGAGAATCTAACAATTTATAGCAGAAAAGTGAAAACCCTAGATTTTTGTTGAACAGATGAAGTAATGAACACCAATCATGGAACTTCCGTAATGAGTAAACCCCAAGTATGAATACCATGGAGATTACTTAGGGAGAAGAAGAAGTTCGTGACAAAATTGAATGACAGAGCAAAAGACTTACTTGTTCAAGTTCTGATCGAAGATATTGTTGGAGGACAAGAGTACAGAGACAACAAAGGAAGACAAAATATTACTTTGCAAATCTATCAGACAGAAATAACTTGTAGATAGCGAGATAAGGATGAAGCACCCTTGAGGAACTTAAATAGCCTCAAGGAGTGATGCGACGGTTGAAAGCCCAAGTTAATCAAGGGACGAGGATGGAAGAGACGCTTCGAATTCCTAAAAATGCGGGATCAACGGTCGGGGATAATGGAGCTTCAAATTCGAAACTTGAAGGCTAACATAGGTTTCCACGTGGAACAATGTGCACCTGATACGAGGATACTGCCAAATACCTACCGTCGCACCAGTATTAAATGTAGAGTATTTCCAATTCCTCGGGAAGAGCAAATTGTACACGAATACAAGGAAACATTTGGGCTTTGTTATAAAGGAGGAGGAGTTGGGAGATAAAGTCCAAGTGTCACAAAAGGTTCAGAAGAATTAGATTGACCGAACGCATCTCTCTGATGTCCCGAGCGTTGTCTTCAATTGAGGTACAAGTTAATCTACATGATAACTTATCTCATTCTTGCATGAGGAAATAAATAATCCTCCGTATGATATGAGAAAGTATTATGGCAATCATTGGAAGAGCTCAAGAAAAAGAAGACGAGATTTCTATTTCATTATAGAAGACCGTGGGGGCCAACCCTTACAAAAAAAAAAAAAAAAAAAAGAGATGGTTTCCTATTGTTCTTTCTCATTGTCGGCCGAAGAATCTTTGTCTGAAGCAGGTTTTTGAGGTTCTTCGAGAAGAGGCGGTGAATTAGCAAGATACTTCTCGATGTCTAGGTTTGCTGGAATGGGGTCCTCCTCTTCCAAAACCATATCGGGGAAAGGCGATTTAAGCTTCTCAAAGATTTCCTTGTGACACACCTCCCGAAAGGGAGTTGTGTTGAAAGAAGGATTAGATTCGAGAATCTTTCTCCATACATCATTTTGCCCCTCTCGGTAGGCTTGAAGGTTGAAGTAACCCAACAGTTCATTAAAGGGAACGCTGTTCAGATACTTCCGGATGCAGTCCCTCCGAAGAGCTTGTGAAAGATGTTCGGGCTTACTAGGAATTGCCATCTTCAACAGGCGTTCGTTCTCTAGGGCCTTAAGCTCGAGGCTCTCACTGAACGCGATAGCAGCATTTTTCTGCTTCTTGGCCTCGTGCTCAGCAGCAGCAACACGACTGGTCAATGAGTCAAGTTCTTTCCTCAAAGAACTCATCTCCTCATCATGCTTCTCCTTCAACTCTTTGGCTGCTTTCTTCAGCCGGTCCACCTCAGAATTGGCCTTCGCCAGATTCTCTTCACAAGTTTGCAGCAAGGAGCCGCTACGACCAACTCCGCTCAACGCCTCCATGTGTTGATAGAAGTTCAACACAACATTCCCGAAAGGAAGGGAGAATTATCAAAAACCCCAGGAGAGATTACGAAGCAAGTAGTAAAAACTCAAGAAAAATAATACCTTGTGGAAAGATGAACTAGAACGTCGTCTTGAAGGGTTTCAAAGGCCTGGCGGTCAACAGGCATAAGGCAGAGAGAGCTCCACTTGGCAGCCTTCTCGGGATCCTATGTGACTCGGTCTGTTGGCGTCAAAGACCATTGCGGGATGAAGATCTCCTCAGAATCTTTATTCTTCTTGGATTTCTTCGAGGCAGAAGCATCGACCAAGTCGTGCTTCCTTTTGGTCTAGATGGGAAAGGGAATTTTGACCTCCTCCACCATTGGTTTCTTCCCTCTCCCCGAAGCCTCAACCACTGGCTTCAGTTCCTAATACCCTTGTAAGAAGGGTCCGGAGGCGGCATGGACGCCACCTGCTGCGATCAATGCCCGAGGAGACCATTGCTCTGCAGTCACAATGGCCTTAGCAGCCTTCACCCGAAGGCTGTCTGGATTCATTCTTGGAGGCACTACAAAGAAAGACAAAAGTCAGAAAGTCAAAAAAATTCGCAGTACATTCAAGAAAGTGAAACGTGGCAGTTAGAAAGCTCACGTCGAGCCAGCCCCCAGTATTGGAGAATGGAGTTGTATGCCATCTCAAGCCCATGAATCTCTTAATACCATGGAATTAACTTGATCTTCCTGACAGCAGCTCTATCTTCTTTGGATAGTTGAGGGACCCGGTTGCCCTCGGGAATATGAAGTATACGGTTTCTAGGTGGTCGGGAAGTTAAGATCTGATTGAGGCGCTCGGCAGAAAAAAATACCGCTTGCGCCACCCTTTGTGATTGGAAGGGCAGGTTCCCCTGGCAAGAATGCTGCCCGACCAGTCAAGCTCAACCTTGTTGCGCTTGGAAAGCACAACCCAGCCAGGAGGATGGGAAAGAGAAAGAACATGAAAATGTACAAAAAGAGAAAGAGAAGGTATGATGCCAAGCTCAAAGCATAAACCCAAGAAGCTGACGATGAGACGCCAGCTATTAGGAAGAAGCATTCCGGGACAAATGTCCCAATGATTCAGAATAGCAGAAAACAAAGTATTGAAGAAGGGAAAGCGAACTCCGCTCTCCAAAGTATCTATGTACAGGGAAAATTCACCCGGAAGGATCAAATCAACCCTCTCATCAGAAGTGGAAGCCCTAAGATGGTACGAGGAAGGAAAGTCGTAGTGTTGGACGGCTAAAGGAAGGTTTTCCTTGGTAAAGGAGGAAGCAACAGAACCAGGTCCATTAGCAGACCTGGTAGGTTGTTTGGACTACCCAAAGGATTCGGCAATCACCTTCGGAGTCATGGATGGTCCAGGCTCGGGAAGAAGGGCGAAGAAGCCTCGGCTTTTTCTTTCGCTTTTCTCTATTGAATAAGTTCTCGCGAAGTCACACCGAGAGAGCGATTAGGGTTTTCTTGTCGCTATCCGATCGCTCGGAGGGGACAAAGGCAAGGGCCTCATCACCGCATCGCCCTTACCGGCGCTAAGTATAGGAGAAAATTCAGAAGAAACCCTACCGCCCTCCATTACTAAAAAGTTTGATTGTGGTTTCTAGCAAGAGAAAAGAAACCTGGAGACGAAAGTAAACTTTGCAAAGGAGTCGATAAACTTACTTGAATCATTGAGGCGAAAGCTTGAGAACGAGAAGATTGTGAGGGCGCGAAGAAGACGATGAGGTTTCAAAATTCCGGACAAAGACAATGAAACCTACGAAGACAACGAACTGCTTTTAAGCACCCGCACGAGTGTTCGAGGACTTGTACGATCAAGATGAATTCAACATCAATGATCGAGATTCGGAGACGGTTTGAAAGTTTGAACTCACAAATCAAAAACAGGCGTTCAGAAACCGTCGTTTTGATTTTGTGAGCAACGATAGTTTCGGCTGCCGAGGAAGCATGGCGTCACCCCCACAAAAGGTGAGAATACTCACAATGCTCGAGGAAAAAGCGACACAACCACATTAAATATGATATAACATTTAATGGGTTGGGGATTATGTAAAACTATTGTTCAACGAAGAACCCAGTTAAAAACCAAGCCTTCGGGATCGACCGAACGCTTGGTCTGGGGGGCTCGTGATACAGAGAAAATATAACCGAACCTGATTCAATCTTGGTTCGACCCTCGACTTCGGTTGGGACGAGAGGAATTGACTCTCTTCCGAGCGAGCCGGGTCCAGGAGATAACTTGCTGAGGAAGAAAACTAACTCAGTCACAAGCATGCCCTAATCCGATATGATCGGAATAGGTTAATCAACCTAAAGACGGCTAGCAGTATTCGGCGGTTGTCACTCATCGCTATCATATGGATAACCACCAGATAACGATCGTATTATCATAGGAGTCATCTACTAGTCCAAACTAGTAGAAGTCTATCATTCAACGGATCTATCCGTTAAGATCCAACGACTATCCGAAGAAGGCTCAAATACATCCAACGAAGGAGATTCGAAGGTACACTCTATAAGACATCACCTACTCACAAGGTAGAAAACGGCTACACACATACTGTGAAATCCAGCCCAAACCTAGCCCGGGGCACCCTATTTGTTTTGGGTGAAGAAAGGCTTGTTTGATGTTAGACCCTAAAGTTGGACCTTGATTTCAGTGTTATTACCTTGAGAGCCTTGGGAAATCATGTCCGATCTTTCCCTTAGTGTAGATCCATGTCCCGAAATGATGGAAGTTGTCCTTGTGGGCCCTCTTTATGGAAGACATGATGTTTGACCCAAAGTGGGGGAAATAGAGACTTGTGGACCCTTTTGATTAATGATTTGGTGTCAAAGCCCAAGCCCTTGGACATTGCCGATGATGCCCCTCACTTGAGAGCATTGTCAGTGTTAGTTTTGAATCTGCAGCCTGAAGAAGGTGAGCTTAGTTGGTGGACCTAATGAACTCCAGTGCTCAATCCGAAGGTATCTCCCGAAACTAGACTTCTTTATGGACTTCTAAAAGAAAACCCCACTCAATTTGACCTTGTATAGCCCTCTGAATCGCTGTCCAAAGTTGCTAAACTATGTCTGGCCAATCCTGTCTGCGCATCAAAGAAGATTGAATTATTTGAAGTACCTAATGAACTCTCGTGCTCAATCTGAAAGTATTTCTGGAAACTAGACTTCTTGATGGACTTGTAGGAGAAAACTCCGCTCAATTTGACCCTGTATAGCCGTCCGAATCCCTGTCCAAAGTTTCTGTTCATGCCTGGGTTGACTGCCTGGTCGACTGCCAGTCCACCAAGCCAGTCGACCAGCAGTAATGGAATTCAAAAATCACAAAAATCTTTACCATTTTGACCCTACCTTTTTGGAACTCGTGAATGAGGGTCTACCCTAATCATTGGCACTCCAGAGAACGAAAAGTGACACTCTCTTGGGCTCCCCTTGGTGTTTGTGAAGATCCTTGACTTCAATCATTAGTTTTCCACCTCAATCATCAACTCAAGGTACGATTCCTCTTATTCTTCTTCTAATCTACTCAATCTCCTATTAATTACAACTCTTGGGACCATGGCTGAAGTGCTGCAACCTTGCAAACACTTGGCCATGAGCTTCCCCTTTCATTTCCATCAATCTCACTTCATTCTTGCTATGATATACTTCCATTATGATTTCTTACATTGCAATTCCATGATTCCTTTCATTTCAATCTATTCTTTGACTCAAAACTGATGTGTAGATGTATGCTAGGTCTGATTTACTATGAATTCATGATTCTAAATTAGTTCTTATCATTCCCTTAATTGATTCCCCATCATTCCTTGCAAATACAATCAATTCCAATTCAATTCTTGATATCTAGCATATAGAACATAGGGTTTCAAATTGGGAGTTTTCAATTGGACTGTTGGATCGTCATGAAATTTGGTGTGTAGTGTCCTCATATTGTTCTAATCATGCTCTCCAAATTTTGTGTCGATCGGAGCACCAGAAGGTCAGTTTGGGACCAAATCTTCAATTCTACCCATTGTTAACAAGTCTTGGTCGACTGACAGTCGACCAAGCCAGTCAACCAAGAGATGGTAACATCCCTGTACTTGGCTGAATTGCTTCGTTTGACCTCCGATTCAATTGTTTTCTTCTCTGATGTTACTTGTATGTTGTCTAGGGTACCAACACTGACTTTTGGGCTATTCTAAGTGATCCTTGGGATTAGTTTTCGACTCGATTAAGGTAAGGATGGTTATCTCCATAAACACATAGGCTATGAACTTATGTTTTGGTGTTTATACTTAGTGAACATGGTCTCTTTATTACTTTTGAACATCATAGGATTGTTATACATGCTTTAGAACAGTAGTATTGTGATTTCATATATTCTTGTTATAATGATTAATTATTATTGTCACTTATACTTATGATGAATCATTTCAATATTATGACTGAACTTCTGTTATGATGATGTATCAAATGTATGTGAGATGTTGGACTTGAGTATGTGGTTGCTTAGGTATAACTTGGGATTGGGGAGTGTTCTATTGACACTTCTGTCCTTGGGCATCGGAGGGAATAGTATGGAATGTTCTCCGAAGGTGCCCATCGACACTTTCCTGGGTTATTAGATGACATACATAGGATTGTCTAGGTGTATGGCTAGGACTAATCCTTGTTGTATCAGACCCGAATCAGAAGGGTATTGAGACCGAACGACCCGTGGTAGAGTATGGTTGATGGGCGCTCAAGACCGGTAACCACTCCGTGAGAGGACGTAAACCATACTACGGATACCCGAAAGGGGCAATTTATTGGTAGGGTTGCAAATGGATAGACCTGGGCTCACGGGCGCTCAAGACCGGTAACCAACCCGTGAGAGGACGTGAGAGCTTCTCGTTTACCATTTGTGGATGACCAATAGGGTTGATGAGTCCGTAGTCCGAGTTGGTTAGTGCCATAGGATACGCTGACTCTAGTGTGAAGGATACATGACCAATAGGGTCTGACGTTTGTTTTTGCAGGTCATTCTTAGGAGATCTAAGGGCTGAGCAGATTTTGGATGCATCACATATCATTGCATATCATTCATTTCATATATGCATTGCTAGATATGTCGACATATGTATGAGAAATCTATTATCTTTACCGAGTTCATCATAACTCATTCCTTTCTTTGTATGTTATATTATACAAGATAGACGGCGGTAGCACGTTAGAAACCGGAGAAGTACCACATGGGTGCAATAACTTATATGGAGAAGATGTGGCACCGTTAGTGGGAGATGAAGATGTGGTCCATGAAGCCTCCTACGGATGCTTGGAGTGCGCTTATAGCATCCATTGATGGCTGAAGAAAGCAGATCGTCAAATATTTTGAGAAGGCCTTGGAGAAGAATTGGAAAACCCCCTATCTTGCTGTTTTAGAAGAGAAGACTTTAGCTTCCGCTGAACTAGTTAATTCCTGAAACTTGAATACTTTGATTTGATTATTTCTTTGGAGTATTTGGGCTCCTATAATCCTTTTTGATTAATTATTTGAACTTACTCTTGCTCTTGATTATCTATTTCATACATTTATTATTATCGATGGTAAGATCGTGGATCCTATGACAGATCGCACCCATGGGTTGTCGAGCATAACCGAGACCGGCGGGTGGGGTGTGACAGAGGAAGCTGTGGGAGTTAATGTAGATGAGTACATAGCATTTCGAGAGGGGCAGGCATATGCACAGGCAGTTGCCGCCACGATGGATGAGGATTGATTGGTGGAGCCTAGCATGCACGAGGATGATCTAGATGACACCCTTGCCCCCAATCCCAGTTAGACTCAAAGGGATGATGATGATGATGATGACGACGGTCTTGGTGGTGGTGGTGGAATCCAGGAGCGATTACATGTTCCATTATCAGAGACATAACATCTCTCAAAGAGATACACTGGAGAGACTCAATACACGTATACCACCCAGGATGACAATTATGGTGGTGAGCTGTATCGTGCTCATCCTATGAGCTATACTGAATTAGGGAGGGGGGAGGAGAGCAGCAACACATGCATTGTAACAACCCTCGTATTTCTAACCCAAGATCCGTATTGCAGGTCCGAGAACCCAAAGGTCTAGCCGGGTAAATTTGTGGAGTGTCCGGATAGAAGTCCATGGTCCATACCTTGAACCCAAGGATCTGGATTCTCTAGTTGAAGAGCCTGCCTTGCTTGGTAGTTGGACCTCTGGAAGGCAAGTGATGTCTGGAGATGTCCGGAATGAAGGTAAGACCTCCCTCATGTGTTGATTAGGGTTAGGTTGTACTTGGACATCAACCCCTTGAGCAAAGCACCCTTGTATAGCAATATACTTAGGGGCGGTTGCTAGTGGCGGTTGATTGGACTAAGCGATCGCTCCAAGTGACAGCCTGGTCCTGGTTGCGGGGTTTTGCCCTATTTTGCCCCCAGACCTCTATAAAAAGCAACCCTCGTCCCTTTTACGAATATTATATTCGGGATTGCTGTTTTTGGTGGTTAGGCAGCAGTGGAGACGTGCTTTGGAAGGTGATTTGAAGTGCTGTTAATGATCTAGAAGTTTCTCCTGTCTTTTCTAGCTGATTTGGTTGAGGAAAGTGATTCCCTGTTCACTCATACTCTATCCTCGGCTATGATTAAAATAAATTTGTTTTCCTCTTTGGTTGTTCATGGTCCTCTCATTACAATACCTACCTTTTTAATGCTCTTGATGAGATCAGGTCCGAAAACGAAACCCTGCTTTCGTGAAAAGGATTGATCTAATCAAGGGGAGGATTCTGGGTAACCAACTTGCAATAATTTTAGGGTTTCGTGTCACCCCTTGGTTGTGGGAGTGTTAGGTTTGAAATTTGGAATGTGATCATCCAAAAATCGGATTGAAATCAAATGATCAGAAGCCTGAGTTTCGGATTGAAACTTTCTATTTTTGGGGCGGTCACTAGTTGTCACGCCCTCCCAGCCGGTACCCTATCTGGCATACCCGAGAGTGTGATCCACAGCCCGAAGATCAGGTATCGAGTGATCAACCTCCCACATAAACAATAACATAATCATGAACAATCATAACAAGAGTGCGGAAGATAAATCATAGATCCAATAATGAAAGAATGAATCATAAACGAATCAGAATAATAGATATAATCAGAGTATCAAACAGATAAGTAAAGTGAAGCAAAGATCCCACTTTACATCCAGCGGAAAAGTAGCTCTAAAGAATAAACTAGACAAAATCTAATCCCAGTAGCAAGTACATTGGGTAACTAAATTATTCTCCACTTTATAGACGACATCCTTGTAGGTATAGATCTCATAAATAGCACAAGGACGCTTCCACTCAATGGTCGGACTAAGCATCGTACGGAGCATAACCACTGTGGGATCTTCGAGTAATTGTGGTAACCGCAATCACCTTCCCGGAGATATGTCTCTTCGCCTTGCGCTTCTTCATAGGGACCGTCATAGTACTCGTCACTGCAGGATAGTCTAACAACATTGTACAATAAAGGAATGAGTTTCAAAGAAACCCAGTAAGGGAGTTAAAATCCATAATAACATAAATGGCGGGATTCCGAACAAACATAAATGCAATATGATATGAGACAAACAATGAATGAATGAATCTAACTCTATAGATGCTGGTCTCTATTGGCGACATGCTTTAAGTCATAGCACCGTACTTCTTTAGGAAAGTCCACTCACATCCTCAACCATTTAAGATATCTTGGATTCTCTCACGGATCATTTCACCGGTCTTGAGCAGCCGATTGGTAATGGGTCCTTCATCCCTCGGGACAAACCTTGGTAGGGGGTTAAGTCAACACACTCTCTCACAACCATTTGGTATAAGTACTGGCGCATGTCGGGGTAAAACCTAGCCAAATGCAAGTCTTCTACTTAGTTACATCAAGTCGGATCCGAGATACTTCCATTCCTCGTCCCCGACGATCCTTTCCGGTATCCTTCACACTAGAGTCGGCGTATCCTATGGCACCGACCAACTCGGACTACGGACTCATCAACCCTATTGATCATCCACATATGGTAAACGGGAAGCTCTCACGTCCTCTCACGGGTTGGTTACCGGTCTTAAGCGCCCGTGAGCCCAAGTCTAACCATATGCAACCCTACCAATAAATGGCCCCCACAATGTGATTCCTGTCCTCTCACGGGTTGGTTACCGGTCTTGAGCGCCCATGAATCCCCATTGCTACCACGGGTCGTTCGGTCTCAATACCCCTCCGATTAGGGTCTGACATAACAGGACATCCTAGCCAAACACTACTAGACAAATCCTAGATATGTCATCCAACAGTTTAGGAAGGTGTCCAGAGGGCATCTCCGGAAACATCCCATAATATTCCCGTAGTAGTCCAAGGACGAAGTGTCGAAAGGACACCTCTCCTTTCCAAACCATACGTAAGCATACACATGCATCAATTCATATCATCACATATATGGTAACTACATATATGGAAAGAAATCAGTATTACAATCACTTGTATAACATTGGTAAGTAAATCATACATGAATCAATTCAATATGAAACAGTAGTATATCATTGTAAGAATCTAATTTAGGAAACATATTAATGATATTCAAATATAGAAACTAGATTCATGCTATCTATGTAATTAAGGAAATAACCATCCTTACCTTTTATAACTCGCAAAGGGATCCTAAGAAATCAAGTAAGATCTTGGCAAACTTGAGAAGAAGGTCCTAAACAAGTATATACAACATATTAGGAAAGATCCCTAACAGAAAATATATCAAAACATCCGAAACAGACCAATTGGAGTTGCTGTACTCATTGGTCGAGTGGATTGGTCGAGTGGTCCAGTCGACCAATGCAGACAGTAGCCTATAAAATCAGAGTTTTAAGATATGAAATCCGAATTTGGTGGTTCAAAAGGGTACTAATCAAGGGGTAGACTACATCAGTAGTATTCTAGCATATAGGGGACCTCAAAACACTAATCAAATCAAGGTATCAAGATCCAAATTAGGAAACAAAAAGTTACCATAATTAACTCAAACATGGATCTTGATGAATTTGAAATAGAAAACAAAGACAAGAACTATAGGAGGATGGATCATTGCTTTCGGTAATGAAAACATGAAAACATACATAGATCTTCATGGAATAAGGCTTAGAAGCATAAATCTAAATAAGGAAATAAAACCTACCATATATGTAACTATCATGCATCATGAAGAACACATAGTAAGGTAGAAGAGAACAACTAGAATTCTATGGATTATGGATCATGGAAAGAAAACACAACCATTAACCACTAACATGATCAATGAAAGAAGATCCGAAGAGATCAGAATTCAGATTAGAAGATTAACAGAGATTAAATCATGGTTTGATCATGAATCCTTCAAAAGCTTGCAATGATCATGTTTAAGATCATTGTTCTAGCCTTAAATCCTTAGGATGATCATGAGAACATGTTCAGAGATGTTTGCAACAGAGGATGCAGCATCTCTTCTACTGTCTCAACTCAAAAAGGAAAGAAAAACAAAGATGGAGGAGAAGAAGAGAGAGTAGACATACCTTTTGATGCAAAAAGAAGAGTTCCGACGAAGATCCGTCAAGAAAACACCAAGGATGCAAGAGAGATGACTTGCAGAGGTCTTTGGTTCGTTCCAGAGGGTTTGGAGGCAGCAAATACGAAGTGGACTCGAGGTTGGACTTAAATAGAGCAAGAATCAACCTAATTGCCAAAGACAACACTCATTGGTCGAGTGGATTGGTCGACCGGCCCGATCGACCAATCATCGACCAATGCCGACAAGAAGGCCAAAACAGGGAATTGAAGGTCCAGATCAAATCCAAACCTAAAGGGGTTTTGCACACAAGTCAAGTGACTTACCTAATAGGTAGAAATGCCTTCAAACCAAGATAGAGAGCACTCCAAGTCCATCCACTAATTAGATCTTCATCAGGATTCAGTTTCCATAAATAGAACCTCATCATCAACTTTCATGGATTCAAAGCCAGGCACCAAGTCCTCTACTGGGATGGCCCAAAGCTGACTTCTTACTTTACTTCGGGTCATCGGACCTACAAATAACAAGGTTTCCGGGTCAAGGTTAGGGCTGGGTTTCACACTAGTGGCGGTCGCTCAACCTAAGCGACCAGCTGGTTTCCAGTGAGCAAGTAACTTTTGGATTTTGTCCGATTTGATTCATTCGACTTACATATTATTGTAACCCTGTTTATAGGTGTCCTCTATTTCAAGTAAAAGTTTTATAATTGTTTATGCTTTGCAGTCTAGAGGATTTCTACTTATTTACAGGTAAGGACATACAACCTCATCTTTATGAAATGACTTGAACATGCTAGTCCAATGTCTTTCAATACTGTTCTTTCATTTTATATACTGCTGTAACCATGAATAGGATGCTTGTCTTATTATATGCTTGCTGTTTGTATTGTCTTTACATATGCTTTATCAATCATGAATGTGGTATGATGATGATGATGGTTTGTGGTTTTGATGGAAAGGGTATTCCATTGGGATATCTTGGCTTGAGATATCAGAGGGCTGTGGTATGGGACACATGCTCGCTGATGTTTTCAGTACTGTCATATCTACTGGATGACATACCTAGGTAGAGTCTAGAGTTGCATGGCTAGGTACCCCACATACTACTACCCTTTCGGTAGGGGAATTGAAGTCGGATGACCCATGACGATGATGATGTGACTCTGTTTCATCCTACAGTGGTAACGAATCCTTGCGGAGACTTGGTGGTCCACTGTTGGTCATACAATGGAAGGGTTGCATATGTTAAGGTTGGGCTCATGGATGTCCAAGGATCGGACCAGGTGTCGTGAGGAGTCATGAGAGCTTTCCACCCTAACAATATGTGGATGACCATAGGGTTATGGAATGGAGTCCAATAGCGGTAGCCCATCCATGAGGGTTCTCATTCCTAGGTTGCGAAGGATACTGAACCGAGTTGTTGGTGCCATAAGGGATGTATCTGGACTTCATGTAGTATGTTACCATTATGACTTGCATTGGATTAGAAACCCCAACATGCGCCAGTACTCATGCCAATGGTCGTGATGAGAGAGTGCTGACTTAACCCCATCCATGGTTTGAGAGCCAGGTGTGGACTTGCCCTTTTACCCAAGATCCCTACAAAGGTAGCCAGTCCTTGCTAGATCAGAGTGACTAGACGCAGAGGAGGGCTGGTGTATATCTTAAAGCATGTCAAATGTTAGAGACTTGCACAGTTAGATCTTAGTGGCATTCATACTTTGCACTTCATACATATCATATATTCATTACTGATGGTGTTGACATATGGATGAGAATTATTGTTGATCTTATTGAGTTTGTCAGAACTCATTCCTTTATTTTTCTATGTTATATTATCCTATACATATGGAGGATATGCGCCGGAAGATGGATTGGTTTCCCATGAAGGAGCCTTTTCGTATGAAGAAGATGTGGCACCAGCAGTGGGAAATGGAGACAGCCTATGTGGGAGCTCCTACGAGTGCATGGAGTGCGCTTATAGCACCCATTGACAAGCGGAGGAGACATGTTGCCAGGTAGTTTTCCCATCGAATGGAGAAGAATTAGAGAACCCCTTTTCTTGATAAACATGAGAAACATTTTCTAGCTTTAGAGAAAGAAACCGGAAAGAAGATTATTTAATTATTTTGATTACTTCCGCTGAACTTATCTTCTTTTTGATCATTTATTATTTCTTTGATTATTTTATTGGAGTATTTGGACTCCTATAATCCTTTTATTTAATTATTGAACTTATTCCTGCTCATGATTATCTTTACTTGCATTTATTATTATTGATGGGTAAGACCGTGGATCTTGTGACGGATCACTCCCACGGGTTGTCGAGCGGGTAACCGAGACCAGTGGGTGGGGTGTGACAGAGGTGGTATTAGAGCCATGGTTTTATGAAGTCAATAATAGTTAATACAAGTGTTAGAGCAATCTGAGTCATAGATCTAGAAGTGACTCAAAAGAACTAGAGTGAATAATAGGAAAATCTTTCATTAGAAACAAACTAACAAAACAAGTGAATTTTCTTTTCGCATAACTTACTATAAAAGAAGTGAAATATATTCTTACACTATAATTATCAAAGTAAGTGCATAAGAAACAATAATGAAAATGCAACAATCATAACTGTACTTCATTAATAAGAAAGAGCTTTATATAATATGGATACAAAAGATAGGGAATAAACATGTGATGAATAAAAACTATATTAAACATATCTAAACCCTAAAAGTCAGTCTGTACTGAATCAAAAAGGAGAAAAGCCTAAGTCTAACTACTGTTGTGGTGGTGGTGGTGGTGCTAGTCTCATCTGGTGGAGTATGTCAAGTTACTCTGTTATCTGGCCCCTCATCTCTGCTTGCCCCTACTCGAACTGATCCATCCGAGTGAACAGACCCCTAGCCCAAGGTGGTGCGACCTCTGAAGTATCTTGAGTCCCAGATGTACCCTTGTCTAGAATTGAGACGGTGGTAGTGAGTCTGCATGAACAGCATCATCAGCCTCTACATCCATGTCCTCTGGCTCGGTTGGCATCTCTGGTGAATTTGGTTTGCCCAATAGGTGCATCTGAGTGACCAATCTGTAGCCGATAGTACCGCCATGACTGACCAGAATAGCCTCCTCTCCCTCGAAGTCGACCCCGAAGTGCTCAAAGATCCGAGTCAGTAGTCTCCCGTATCCAAGTTTCGCTCCCCCTGGATGTGTCACTCGATAGATCCTCGATAGATCATGGCATTCTGAATGATGTATGCCAAGTCTATCTGGTAGCGAGTGTACAAAGAGAAAGTCATTAGGGCCTGCATGAGGGAAATCTCACTTTGATGTCCTGCCTTAGGCAGCAGGTTTCGTGCAATGATCCGTGAGATAGACTCGGCCGCGAATGGGTACTCTCCTACCTCCACGAGCAGCCATCTAGTGTGAAAAAATCTGTTTTGGGTGTAAAAGAAAGAGAAATAAGAGTTAGGACATGTCTAGGAATTACCTGCAAGTGTAAAAATGCATAGTGAACAATAGATCTATGTCTAGACATGTTTTGGGAAATAAAAGATTGTTTTGCACCAAAGAAAACCTAGAAATGGAAGCACATTGTAGTATCTCTCATGCAAACCATAGAAAAGAAGGGTTTTGTGAGAAGATTACCTGAGTAGCGTGTAAAGATCGCGTGGGTAGTAGATTTAAAGCCAACGGAGTCTCCAAAATGAGTTCTTTACCCTAAGAACGAAATCCCCAGAGCCCAAATGCTGTTTTGAGAAGTATGGAAGTGAAATGGGACCCAAATTCGAGTATAAAACTCGTTTCTGTCGCGAGACTTGGGGCGGTCGCTTGTGGCGGTCAATTGACCCAAGCGATCAGCCCAGTTGCTGTTGCCCAGATTTTTGGTTTTTGGCCCTGTTTTGATTCTTTTTGGACTTTGTGCTTAATGTTGCCTCTGTTTTGGGGGATAGCTTTGTTGTGGTGCATGTTTGGTTTAAAGAATCTTTTTCGCACTTGATCTTACAGTGTTGCTAATTTCTGGAGTTCTTTTCGCAGAATGGTTCAATTAAGGAATCGCATTGTAATTAATGGTCAAGAAGGTGAAACTGGTGGTGATGATCAGACTCATACTGAGATTCCTAATGGAAACACGGGAACTGAAGCCCTGAGATTTGAAATTCCACCTCTTGGTGGAAACTCTACTCCTCCAAATCCGCCGCAAGTAGTCTCCATACAAGATGCGATGAACATTCTGGGAAACATGTTGCATCAACAACAGAATCAGTTCAATAGTATGATGAAAGGTTTCGCGACTATAGAAATTACCTAGCGAGCGAAGTTTTTGATTCGCCTCCTCTGATGCTACTGATAACGTCGATGATTCCTCTTACTATTTGAACGTCGTGTTCTTTGTTGAAGCTTTCTATTTGATCCTTTGAACTTTCGCGAATATCTGTTTGTTTGCCATCTATTTAATTGGTGGGTCGAATTTAAGTCTGCAAAATACAATACCAACTTGAGGATGATCAGTCAGCTCTTCCCTCCTGATAAGTTTCTCTTGAACTATTATGGGTGTTGGGATTTATTAATTATTAATAAATTGTATGCCTAAGGACAAAATTGGAAAATCACTTTTAGGGCAGTTACAAAATATAGGGTTATATATTTTGGTAACCACCGTATTCACTTAGGTGATCACATTATTCATACATGAGTTTTTCCTGAAAGACGGCTCCCTCACTCTCACTCTCTCTCTCTCTCTCTCTCTCTCTCTCTCTCTCTCTCTCTCTCTCTCTCTCTCTCTCTCTCTCTCTCTCTCTCTCCAAGTGTTGTGGAGAACATATAGCTTGAGGGCCCCCCCGAGACGAACGTACACCCCCACTCGGGATAGAGAAGTCTTCTTAAGGGAAGTCCTCTTAGGAGGATTCTGAGAATCCCTTCTGGGGTAAAACACATACCCCCTCGGGACATGTGTCTTCTGCATGCTCGGGAGGAATAGTGTTCTCCCTTGAGAAGCACAGAAAACCCCCTCGGGAGGAAGCATATTCACCCCTTCAGGGAACATGCACAGAATAAGCTCAAGAAGCCATTTGGACTAAGTCCAAGAGAGACGTTGAAGAAGACGACCAGGTCAAGAGAGTTAGTTACAGATAACTACTCAGTAAGGCCATTCCGAGAAATTGGGAGATGAGCTATCGGATAACGGCTCTATCTGGTCCGCCAAAGAAGGAGCCGTAACTCCGAAGTCATCCCACTCACCCTTCAACTGACGATCCGAAACTCAAGGAAGCGCCACCTCCAGGTATCTTCTATATAAACCCACCTCCTACATGGAGAAAGGTACGGGCAATCATCTGATCATTTATTCATTATGTTCTTAAGAACTCTCTCAAGAACTCTTGTTGTTGCCTAGGCTGACTTGGGCGTCGAAGACGGTTCCCCGGCCAAAACTAGGCCGGACCGTTCTTGTTTTCTTTGTGAGTGCAGGCATTCCAGTTATTCCAACTTGGCTAGGGAGCTCTTAAGGTGGTCATCTCAGTATCCGGCCTTCAAAGAAGTTCTAGACGCAACACCAAGAAAACGCAGGAAGGGTCTTCCTTGTGTAGATTTTCTTTCTCCTTGCTTTAGATCTCTATACCATCCTTCCACGGCATTTGGGTTGTGGAATTTATTCCCTTTCCTAGAGATTGTGGAATAAAACCGGTGGAGCTGTGATGGATGAACGAGGATGTGGATCCAGTTTACTTCCGCTACAGATATTTTATATTTAGGAAAGCGAATCCAGGTAAGGATCTCTCCCCTTCAATTATGGAATTGAAATATATAGAGTATTACCTACACTGGCATCAGAGCCTATGGTTCCCACGATTCTCGGTTCCTCCCTATTGTTTATTTTTATTGAATGGATCCAATGGGAGGATCAAGGGTTAAAGAAATCCAAGGAGAATCCAAGGTTTGATAGAAAACCCATGGGAGAATTGAGAGGGTTTAAAGAAACCTCTATTTTTTTATCGAATCCAAGTGGGAGGATCCTTTGATTTCCCTTATGTAAAAATTGCACGCATTGATGATCCATGATGAATGTTTTTGTTCAATGTTTATTGGATTTTTTCCATGCATATTTTTGGATGAATTATTGGGAGAAAAATCATTTTTTTCGTTCTATGGAACTGAAATTCTTTCGAAGGGAAAAGACGTTCGTTTGGTCACTGATGACCAGATGGACTCGTGAAATCCAGCCCCAAACCTAGCCTGGACACCCTATCTATTCGGGGATAAAGAAGTGACTTGTTGATCTTTGACCTTGATGTGGGACCCAACGTCCAGCATGGATATGTTTAGAAGGTCCTAGGAAGTCTGGTTAGACCTCTCCTTTAGAGTAGATCCGAAGACCCGAAGTGAAGGAAGAAGCATTGTGGGCCATCTTAGTTGAAGATATGGTGTAACAAACCCCGTATTTCTAACCCAGGATCCGTATTGCAGGTCCAAGAACCCGAAGGTCTAGCTGGGTAAATTTGTGGAGTGTCTAGATAGAAGTCCATGATCCATACCTTGAACCTATGGATTTAGATTCTCTTGTTGAAGAGCCTGCCTTGCTTGGTAGTTGGACCTTTGGAAGGCAAGTGATGTCTGGAGATGTCCGGAATGAAGGTAAGTTGTCACATCCCCCCAGCCGGTACCCTATCTGGCATACCCGAGTGTGTGATCCACAATCCACAAGATCCAGTATCGAGTAAATCAACCTCCCACATTCACAATAATATAATCAAGAACAAGACTAAATCAAGGTTAACAATATTATTCAAATGAATCAAAGTAAAGTAACGAGATAATCATCAGAGTGCAGAAATGATACCAATATATATATATATATATAATAATAATAATAATAAATGTAGAGTGAGGCGGAATCTCACTCCACGAGTACAACGGAATGTAGATCGAAAGTCAAAGGAGACTACAACTGGTTCTAAAGACAAGAAAGAAAGATATAATCTAACTAAGCTAGAGTCTATTCTACTTTATAAAGAACGTCTTCATAAACATAGACTTCATCAATCACGCTCAGACGCTCCCACTCCACAGTAGGGCTAATCTTGGTAACAAGTAAGACCACTCGAGGAATCCTCAACGTAATCTTCATAGTTGCCAACACCTTGCGTATTGTACGCTTCTTCATCTTGCGCTTCCTCATATTGACCTTCATAGTCATCAATGCCTCAGAATAATCTAACAAAAGATGTTGTACAAAAGGAGTGAGTTTCAAAAGAAACCCAAAGAAGGCAAGTAATTCCATAATAGCATAAATAACATGATAACATAAACAAAGCATAATGTAATATGATATGAGACAGACAATGCATATATGAGTCTGACTCTAGATATGCTGGTCTCTATAGGCAGACATGCTTTAAGTCATAGCACCATACTTCTTTAGGAAGGTCAATCACTCCCCCTCAGCCATCTTGGCATCTTGGGTCTGCCGGTGGTAGTTGGGTCTTGCATCCCTCATGGACATTCCTTGGTTAGGGGTTTAGGTCACCTCTCTCTCACATCACCATTGGTCTAAGTATTGGTGCATGTCATGGTAAAGCCTAGCCCAATGCAAGTCTTCTACTTAGTCATATCAACTCAGATCCATATACGTCCATTCCTCGCCCCTGGAGATCCTTTCCGGTATCCTTCACACTAGAGTCAGCATAGTCCTAGACTACGGACTCATCAACCCTATAGGTTATCCACATATAGTAAACGGGAAGCTCTCATGTCTTCTCACGGGTTGGTTACCGGTCTTGAATGCCCATGAGCCCAAGTCTATCCATATGCAACTCTACCCATAAATGGCCCCCACAATGTGATTCATGTCCCCTTGGTTACCGGTCTTGAGCACCCATGAATCCCTATTGCTACCACAGGTCGTTCGGTCTCAATACACTTCCGAATCGGGTCTGATATAACATGGAATATCCTAGCCAAACACTGCTAGACAAGTCCTAGGTATGACAACCAATAATCCGGGAAAGTGTCAAAGGGCAACATTGGAAATATCCCATACTACTCCCAATGAGGTCCAAGGACAGAAATGTCAAAAGGACATTCCCCAATCCCAAATCATACCTAAACAATCACAATCATAATTCAATCATATCATCCACAAGATATCTCATCAAATAGAAGAGTATAATAAGACAATATCGAAATAATGAGCAACATACATGAGTATGTATTCATACATGATCCAAGTACATAAAGTAAATAAGGAAATAAGATCCTACTGTACTTACAACATTCATATCATAATAGAAACTAACATAACAATAGCAAATCTAAGTAGTTCCCAAATTAGAAACTAAATCTATGCAATCTATATTAATATGGTAACAACTTTCCTTACCTTAAATAGATTCAAATATATTCCGGACGGACAAGAGGATGAATCCAAGGTTAGCAAATAAACCCTAGAATAACATTATACAGTCATTAGGAAGTAGTCCTAAAAGAATGAGCATCAATCGAATCGAAACAGACGAAGAAATCCACCTTACATCACGGGTTGATTGATTGATTCGATCGACCCAATCAATCTGCCCAAGAGTAAATCCGAGTTCAAAAATAGAATCTTGATCCGAAACCTATGCTATACAATCCGGAATGCTACGAAACTTGGAGAGGAATGTCTAACACAGTAGTCTAAGACTAAAAAGCATATTTTAGACATCAAACAACAATTAAACCCATTACTTACTAATTTGAAATCATAGTTTCTATTTTGGTAAAAATCATGGTTTTCATTGGAAACATGCTATGAATGAAAGAGATGAACTAAAGATGATGAGATCTCATTCTAGTACAAAAACACAAGAAATCGAGGTATGAATAATCATGGAGAGGCATCTACAATGCTAGAATAAATCAAAATAAGAATATGATCATAGTTTAAGAAGAAATCATAAAAATCATATTAAGAATGAATAAGATGATCATGGCATAAGAGAATGAAAAGAGATTGTAAAGATATGACTACAAGGTTGCAGCATCTTCATCGTAATCTCAGTTCAGAGATGAGAGTGATCATGGAAAGAATGAATCAATAACACAAAAGATTGAATACTGATTGAAGAACAAGAGAGAGAACTAGCAAGTTTGCAAGATTAGGTCTTCTTCAACACCTTTGGAGGCTTGGAGATGAGTTCCTTTCGTTCTCTAAGTGTTTTGGAGGCTAGGGATACTAAAATCACGAAGTCATGGGGTATATATAGCAATATAACCTAAACAGAAGATTCTGCTCGAGTTTAGCATCTTTGGGTCGATTGGCTGGGTAGCTCGGCCCATCGACCTGTGCAATCGACCTAGGTAGACAAAGAAAGCCAAAGTCGAGGGAATTGAGGGCCTTCCACTACTCGGAATCAAACGAAACTTTAAACACATATACTATAACTTACCTAGCATGGAAAAATGGCTTTAAATCATATCCCACCAAGCTCTAAGGTCATCAACCAATCTTCTCTTCATCAAGGCGTAGTCTCTTTTCTATATCCAACACTGCTTTCAAGTATGGGGCATCATTGCCAATCTCCATAGGTTCAGAGTCGAACACTATATCTTCTATAATATGGCCCTTAGTTGACTTTCACTTCTACTTCGGGTCTTCGGACCTATAGACAAAAGAGTATCCGGGTTAAGGTTAGGGCCGGGTTTCACATAAGCCCTGTGTTGATTAGGGTTAGGTTGTACTTGGACTTCAACCCCCTGAGCAAAGCACCCTTGTATAGCAATATACTAGGGGGTGGTTGCTAGTGGCGGTTGATTGGACCAAGCGACCGCTTGGTCTTGGTTGCGGGGTTTTGCCCTATTTTGCCCCCAGACTTCTATAAATAGCAACCCTTATCTATTTTACGAATATTATATTCGGGATTGCTGTTTTTGGTGGCTAGGCGGCATTGGAGACGTGTTGGAAGGTGATCCGAAGTGCTGTTAGTGATCAGGAAGCTTCTCCTGTCTTTTATAGCTGATTTGGTTGAGGTAAGTGATTCCTTGTTCACTCATACTCTACTATTGGCTATGATTAAACTAGATTTGTTTTCCTTTTTGGTTGTTCATGATCTTCTTATTACAATACCTACCTTTTTAACGATCTTGATGAGATTAGGTCCGAAAATGAAACCTTGCTTTCGTGAAAAGGATTGATCTAGTCAAGGGGAGGATTTTGGGTAACCAAATTGGTGTCAATTGTTAGGTTTCGTATTATCCTTGGTTGTGGGAGTGTTACGTTTGAAATTTGGACTATGATCATTCAAAAATCAGAGTGAAAAGGATGATAAAAAACCTGAGTTTCGGATCTGAAACTCACTGTTTTTGGGGCGGTCACTAGTGGCGGTTGCTCAACCAATGTGACTGGCTGGTTTCCAGTGAGCAAGTAACTTTTGGATTTTGTCCGATTTGATTCATTTGACTTACATATTATTGTAATCCTATTTATAGGTGTCCTCTGTTTCAAGTAAAAGTTTTATAATTGTTTCTGCTTTGCAGTCTAGAGGATTTCCACTTATTTACAAGTAAGGACATACAACCTCATCTTTATGAAATGACTTGAACATGCTAGTCCAATGTCTTTCAATAATGTTCTTTCATTTTATATACTGCTGTAACCATGAATAGGATGCTGATCTTATTATATGCTTGCTGTTTGTATTGTCTTTACATATGCTTTATCAATCATGAATGTGGTATGATGATGATGATGGTTTGTGGTTTTGATGGAAAGGGTATTCCATTGGGATATCTTGGCTTGAGATACCAGAGGGTTGTGGTATGGGACACATGCTCGCTGATGTTTCCAGCACTGTCATAACTACTGGATAACATACCTAGGTAGAGTCTAGAGTTGCATGGCTAGGTACCCCACATACTACTACCCTTTCGATAGGGGAATTGAAGCCGGATGACCCGTGACGACGGTGATGTGACTCTGTTTCATCCTACAGCGGTAATGTCACATCCCCCCAGCCGGTACCCTAACTGGCAAACCCGGGTGTGTGATCCACATCCTCGAAGATCAAGTATCGAGGAAATCATCCTCCCACACATGCAATAACATAATCATGAACAGATAAAATCAATTATAATATTATAAACAAAAGATCTAATCAGGAAATGAATATCAGTATAATTAGAGTGCGGAAAATGATACCAGATGTAATCACATCAAAAAGAAGTAGAGTAAGGCGGAAACTCACTCCACAGTTATAGCGGAAATGTAATACGTAAGTCTAAAAAGAATTACAACTGAGTTTAAAGGAAAACAAAGAAAGAAAGTCAAACTGAACTACGAGTTTCCTATCCTATAATCCTCAAAATAGTGGACTTCATCAATCCAACATAGATGTTCCAACTCTACGTTATGTTTAATCGTAGTACGCAACTTGATCGCTCATGGAATCATCAGGGTTATCTTCATGGTTGCAAGCTGTCACATCCCGCCCCAAATCCACCCAGGGGGTACCCTATCTGGGTTACTCAGGAGTGATCCACAGCCCAACAGATCCAGTTTAGGAACGATCATATCCACTTATCAAAGTAATATAATCAAAAGCAAGAACAATTCTTTGTATTCAAATAATTTAATAGTAAAATCAAGAAAGGATCTCAGAAGGTTTCACAAATAACATCAGAGTGCGGAAATGATTCAAATAGGATAACCGGTCAAGTGTGAAAAGGAGGGAGGAAACCCATCCTATAATAATAGCGGAAGGTAGATCGACTAAAATTAAGGTTAAGATTACAACCAGATCTCCAAAGAAGGGAAATAACAAGGTAAGCAACTAAGTTATAGTTTCTTCTAACTTATACAATGTCTCCTCAATAACATAATCATAAGAAACTAAACCAGGTCAGATCTACTCCTGACAAATATGAGTCTTGAACTGATAGCCTTCACCGATGTAGTCACCGTAGCCAAAGTGGTATGAGTCACCAACTTAGTCTTCAAAGTGTTGACCATCACAGTCAACAGTAGTAGTACCTGCAGAAAAGTCTAACAAATATGTTGCAAAAAGGAGTGAGTTCAAAAGAACTCAGCAAGGAAAGTTATTCCAAAATACATAAGCCATATGATATCAATCATAAAATAATGCAGATGATATGAGACATAAGATGCAAATATGATTCTAACTCTAAGTATGCTGGTCTCTATGGTAGACATGCTTTAAGTCAAAGCACCATACTTCTTTAGGTAGTCTCAGTCACTCATCACCTGGGGGAATTGGGTCCTGCATCCCTCTCGGACAAATCCATGGTTGGGGGTTTCGGTCACCACTCTCTCACATCACCATTTGGTCTAAGTATTGGCGCATGTCAAGGTATAGCCCAGCCCAATGCAAGTCATCTACTTAATCATATCATGTCAGTTCCAGATACGTCCATTCCTCCCCTCTCGGGATCCTTTTCGGTATCCTTCACACTAGAGTCACGGATATTACTCACCGGACTCATCAACCCTATTGGTCATCCAAAAATGGTAAACGGGAAGCTCTCACGTCCCCTCATGGATCATTTCACCGGTCTTGAGCGCCCGTGAGCCCAAGTCTAGCCATTTGCAACCCTACCAATAAATGGCCCCTTCCGGGTATCATCAATGCAATTTATGTCCTCTCACGAAGTGGTTACCGGTCTTGAGCGCCCACAAATCCACACTACTACCACGGGTCGTTCGGTCTCAATGCCCTTCCGAATCAGGTCTGATATGATAGGGACATTCTAGCCATACATCTAGACAAGTCCTATGTATGTCATCCAATGATCCAGGAAAGTGTTGATGGGCATCTTCGGAGAACATCCCATACTATTCCCTCCGATGTCCAAGGACAGAAGTACTAGTAGGGCACTCCCCAATCCCAAATCATACCTAAGCAATCACATGCTTATTTCCATCCATTACATATCAACAATACATTATCATATTGAAAACATGTCATAACATCTCATAATACAGTGTATAAATAAATGACAAGAATAAGTAAACATGATAAACCAAGTAATTAAGCATGGTGCTACTGTCATAAGGTAACTATAGTAGTCATATGATATCTAAAATCAACTAATAAGTTAAGTCTACTAAGTTACCAACAACAGTGTAAAAGTCATACAGTCTATGTTATATGGCAATAACCGTCCTTACCTCAAATTGTGAAGAAGATGATCCGAAGTCACAAGAGAATGGTCCAATTATAGTCTTAAAGCCCTAAACAAACATACATGAAGGATTAGAGAAGAAATCAAAACAATCGGAGATCGAATGGATCAAAACTGGGCAAAAGTTTCTGACAACAACCTTGTTGGTCGATACATTGGGTCGATAGTATCGACCAACAAGCATCGACCAATAGACTCTCGGATAGCAAGCTGGCTTTTTGGGTTTTGGTTCAAAATTGGTCTTTCGGGTCTCGAATCGATGCGAAACTTGGGGAACAGTTCAAACACAATATGGAGACACTAATTATCAAAGAATTAACATCATCCAATGGTCAAATTAGAAATCCCCAAATTGGCATATCAAGTTCAAGAGTTGTTAATCATGGCATTGGCTATTTCTTTGGGTTTTGGCTCAAAATTGGTCTTCCGGGTCTCGGATCGATACGAAACTTGGAGGGGATGCTAGGAACAGTAGCAAGAGGATATGTAGCAAGAATTAACATGATCCAATGGTCAAATTGAAAACCCCCAAATTGAGGTCCTAGGTTTAAACTTGCAAGAATCATGTTCTTCAATGGAATCAATTGAAATTGCAAGAGAACTTAGGAATTTAATCAATAGAATGATGAGCAGCAGAATATAGACAATTACTAACATATAATCAGACCTATTTGCTAAGGAAAATCAGATTAAGAAGATGAACTCATGTTTCCATGAAGAGTAAAATCAAAATAAGAAAGCAAGAATATCAAGTATAAGAAACATAGCATGGAAAGAATGAAGAGAGGTTTAATCAACCCAAGAGAGCTTGTAGAAGAGGTGGAACTCAGTAGCAAGAACAAGATGGGGGTAGGAGTAGATTAGAGAGAGAGTGAGAGATTACATACCTTGGAGAAGAGATTAGAGAAGAGAGACAATGATTCTTGTAGAAGATCATCACCCAAGACAAGGAGGAGGCTTAGAGGAGCTTTCCCACGTTCTCAAATGTTGAAATGAGTGAAATAATGATTTAGGTTCGAGGTTTCACTTAAAAGGACAAAGGAAAATCCAAAAGCATCTTTTTCACGATTCTGGGCTTGTTTTGGTCGATAACTTTGGTTGATAGTATCGACCAACAGTATCAACCAATAGAGTCTCAACAGGATTTTCAGGAATAGTTCAGCAACTTCGAACAGGGGATTCGGAAGGCTATACAAGGTCAAATTGAGTGAGGTTTTCTCCTACAAGTCAATAAAGAAGTCTAGTTTCCATAAATACCTTTGGATCAAGCATGAGAGTTCATTAGGTCCATCAAATAAGCTCACCTTCTTCAATGCGCAACCAGGATTTGCCGACATAGTTCAGCAACTTCGGACAGGGATTTGGAGGGCTATATGGGGTCAAATTGAGTGGGTTTTTCTCCTACAAGTCCATAAAGAAGTATAGTTTTTGGAAATACTTTTGGATTGAGCACAGGAGTTCATTAGGTATTTCAACTAATTCACCCCTCTTCGGTGCGCAGATTCAAAACTAACACTGACAATGCTCTCAAGTGAGGGGCATCATCGCCAATGTCCATGGGCTTGGGCTCCGACACCAAATCATCAACCAAAAGGGTCCACAAGGACTTTTCCCACCACTTTGGGTCATTGGATCTACAGACAATACAATTTCCGGGCCGGGTCAGGGTAAGGATAAGGCCGGCCATGGCCTCCTAATGCTTTCAAGGATAACAACATTGAAATCAAGGTCCAACTTCAAGGTCTAACATTAAACAAGTCTTTCTTTATCCCAAAACAAATAGGGTATCCCGGGCTAGGTTTGGGCTGGATTTTACAGCAAGCACCTTGCATGTAGTATGCTTCTTCGGCTTGCGCTTCATCGTACTATCCTTCATGGTAGTCAGTACCTGTAGGATAATCTAACAAAAAGATTGCACAAAAAGGAGTGAGTTCGAATGAACTCAGCAAGGCAAGTTAACTCATAACAACATAAATAACATGTAGCAGAACATAACAAGATGCAATGCAGTATGAAACAGACAATGAATGCATGCATCTAAACTCTATGCATGCTGGTCTCTATTGGTAGACATGCTTTAAGTCATAGCACCATACTTCTTTGGGAAGGTCTCAATCACACGGCTCCGGTTGGTAATGGGTCCGTCATCCCTCTTGGACAAATCCATGGCTGGGGGTTAAGTCACCGCTCTCTCACATCACCATTGGTCTAAGTACTGGCGCATGTCAGGGTTAAACCTAGCCCAATGCAAGTCATCTACTTAGTTACATTAACTCAGCTCCAGATACGTCCATTCCTCCCCTCTCGGGATCCTTTCCGATATCCTTCACACGAGAGTCAGCGTATTCCCTCTCGGACTACGGACTCATCAACCCTATAGGTCATCCACATATAGTAAACGGGAAGCTCTCATGTCCTCTCACGGATATAACTCACCGGTCTTGAGCACCCATGAGCCCAAGTCACCCATATGCAACCCTACCCATAAATGGCCCCCACAATGTGATTCCCGTCCTCTCACTGGTTGGTTACTAGTCATGAGCGCTCGTGAATCCCCATTTCTACCACAGGTCGTTCCGTCTCAATACCCTTTCGATTCAGGTCTGATATAACAGGGACATCCTAGCCAAACACTGCTAGACAGCCCTAGGTATGACAACCAATGATTTGGGAAAGTGTCAATGGGCAACCCCGGAAACATCCCATACTATTTCCGGTATTGTCCAGGGACAGAAGTGTCAAAAGGACACCCCTCAATCCCAAACCATACCTAATCAAACACATTCTTAGATCAGTCATGTCATATACAATCAACACTTCATCATACAAAAGAGAATGTAAAAGCATAATCAAATCATTAAACAATATCTAGTAATAGGCATTTCATATAATCATGAATAATGACAAGAAGACATAATTGAAGTGCTATTGTACTTACAGTAGTACATCAGAAGTATAAAATACAAGAACAGTAAATAAACTCAGAGTTTATTAAAGTAGAAACCAAAGAGTACGCAATCTATGTTATTATGAAATAACTGTCCTTACCTTAATTATCGTCGAAGATAATCCAAAGATTAAAGAGAGAGGTTCCAAACTCAGCAATTAAACTCCTAACAATCATAGGTATAACATTAGAAAAGATGCCTAAAAGATCAAAGAGCAAACGAGTCAAACAGAGAGAAAAACAAAGCTACTGCCTTCATTGGTCGATTGATTGGTCTACTGACCCAGTCGACCAATCAATTGACCAACAGAGTCAGTACGAAGCAAGTACGAGAATTCTGATCCGAAACTCAATCTACAGGGTTCGGAACTTCACGAAACTTGGAGGAAAACTATATGATAGTATTCTAACACTAAGGGAGTAAAGATCGGACACTAATAATGATTAATAACATTACCTTTAAATAAAAATCATGGTTTCCCCAATTGGGTGAAAAACCCTAGAATTCAATGAAAAATATACTTTGGAACTCACAAAAAGGCAAGGGATGATTTAGATCTCATCCAAGAAAAAGGTAATCAGATTATATTCAAGTACGTAATGAAAATTAGATTTAAATGGTTACGAAATCAGATCCATGAGAAGGATTAGGGTTTAAAGAAGAATTTTCAGAGTTAGGGTTAAGATCTCTATGCTGATCATAAACCCTAAAGAAAAGAATCAGATTATGGAAGAGATGGTTGCAAGAATGCAGCATCTTCTTCCCAATCTTAATTAAGAACAAGATCGAAGAAAGAATAAATTACAATATAGAAGAGATACTAACCTTAGACTAATAGATCGGAGATGAGAGACTTCAGATCTGGTAGAGGGATCTTCGAAATCACCAAAGAGAGTTTCACACGAATCTTCCCACATTCTCAAAGTGTTCTGGAGGCAGAGGACACTAAGAAACACGAAGTGTGTTTAAATAGAGAGTGAAAAACCCAAATTGGAGTTTCTCGGATTTAACACACCATTGGTCGATTGATTGGTCTACTGGCCTAGTCAACCAATCAAAGTTAGCAAAGTTCAAACAGGGAAATGAAGGATCAAATGGACATTAAACCTCAAGGGCTTTTGCACACATATAAAATGGCATACCTAGTATGTAGAAATGCTTTTGAACCAAGTCAGATAATACTCTAAGTCCTTCAACTAATCTCATCTTTAGAAAGGTGCAGCTTTCTTTCTAGATCTGCATAGACTTCCAAGTATGGAACTCCATCATCAACATCCATGGGTTCAGAGTCAAACACCATGTCTTCTACTGAGATGGCCCATAGTTGGCTTCTTCCTTTACTCCGGGTCTTCGGACCTAAAAACAATCGGGTTTTCGGGTCAAGGTTCGGGCTAGGATAGGGCTGGATTTCACAGGTAACCAATGTCACATCCCGTGGAATCCACCCAGCCGGTACCCATTTGGAATACCCGAGTGTGTGAGCCACAACCCCGAAGATCAAGTTTAGGAACGATCATATCCATTTAGCACACTAACATAATCAAAAGCAAGAACAAATCATTGTATTCCAATAAATTAATAATAAAAGTCAAGAAAGGATCTCAGAAGGATCACTAAAGAATATCAGAATGCGGAATAACATGATACCAAATCAAAAGACAACTGTAGAGTATAGCGGAAATATACTCCACAGCATATGCGGAAGGTAGATCGAACTCTAAGGTTAAGTTCTAAGCTAATACAAGTAAAGTGAAAGTCTAGAAGAAACAAGAGAATCTAATCCACATCTTCAGTCGGCTCTTCTTCTTCTTCAATCTTCATCTTCTTTGCTTTAGGGTCATGCTCTTGAAGCTTCAGATCAGCATCTAGTGCACGATCCCATCGGTGAATAAGATGATGTCGGCTGCCGTCAATGGGAGCCATCAATGCAGTCCAAATATAAGTGTTGGCTGCCTCACTATTCACTACCTTATCCAAGGACTTCCAGAGCTGTACCATGTATGGAAAGGTCCTCCATACTGGGGCACGAGTTCTCTTTTGGTCCTGCAATGTCATCTAAAATGATTCCCCCGAAGGGAAAGCTCAAAAGAACTTAGCAAGTAATCCAAACACAATAAGCATCTTCACATGCATTCACAAACAAGCATATATGCAATGATATGAAACAATAAATGCGATATGCTTCTAACTCTATGTATGTATGCTGGTCTCTAATGGCAGACATGCTTTAAGTCACAGCACCATACTTCTTTGGGAAGGTCTCAATCACTCATCATCGGTTGGTAATGGGTCCGGCATCCCTCGGGACATTCCATGGCTAGGGTTTAGGTCACCGCTCTCTCACATCACCATTGGTCTAAGTATTGGCGCATGTTAAGGTAAAGCCTAGCCAAATTGCAAGTCTTCTACTTAGTTATATCAACTCGAGTCCAGATACGTCCATTCCTTGCCCCGGGCTATCCTTTCCACTAGAGTCGGCGTATGCTATGGCTACAACCAACTCGGACTACGGACTCATCAACCCTATTGGTCATCCACAAATTATAGACGGGAAGCTCTCATGTCCCCTCATGGATATAACTCACTTGTCTCGAGCGCCCATGAGCCCAAGTCTACTATTTGCAACCCTACCAATAAATGGCCTCTCGCGAGTATCCACAATGTGATTCATGTCCTCTCACGGGTTGGTTACAGCTCTTGAGCGCCCACAAATCCCCATTGCTACCACGGCTCGTTCGGCTTCAAGACCTTCTGAATCAGGTTTGATATAACAGGGGTATTCCTAGCCAAACACTACTAGACCAATCCTAGGTATGTCAACCAGTAGTTAGGGAAAGAGTTAAGGGCACCATAGGAAAAGCATCCCATGCCACCTCCACTGGTGTCCAAAGACAGAAATGCCAATAGGGCATTCCCCATTCTACAACCACAACCTAGGCATTCACATCACATCATGATTCCATACAAATCACATTCACATTCATATTCATATCATAGTCCAAATTACATTCACAATACTATATCATCAATTCCAATATGTAAATAACAATATGAATACGCTACTGTAGTTGCAGAAGTATCATGATGTAATGAAAATAAAACATCAGTAGTTAGGTCATTCATTTATGTCATAATACAATAAGACATGTAAATAGGCATATTGTGAGTTGGAATACTCACCTCGTAATCCGAACTTATAATCTTCAAGTAAGAGATCGGAGAACAGATCCAAAATCACCTAAACAAGCTTGACAAAACATGTATAGGTCATAAGAAGTAAATCCAAGAGATAGGAGTCGAAACAGAGCAAAGTTGGAGTTGCTGACTGCCTTGGTCGATTGGGTGGTCTACTAGTCCAATCGACTAGATGAACAAAGTTGTTTGACAAAGAAACACCAAATCGGTATAACTTCTTTGTTTGAAGTCCGATTGTTCCGAAATTCGAAGGGGGAACTTCACAAAGATATACTAAGAAAATCTAGCATGGATTAGACACCATCCATGATAAAAATCAAGGACTTTATAATTTGGAAACATGACTTTCTATTTTGAAAACATGACTTTCTATTTTGATCAAAAACATGGTTTTCAAAGAAAACAACCATTGCTGCAAAGGAGAATTAAGGATTCACTTAAGAGGATCAGTAGCAATAGATTAGAGATGAATATTAACATGAATTCATATCTAATATGATTGAGAAATCAGATTAAAAGAATGATCATGAAGATATCATATAATCATGGCTAAGAATTCAAGCATAAAGATCATAGCATCAATGGAATGAATGGAGATTCATTCAAAGACATTGAATACGGTAGATCAGCAATGAAAACTAAGAATAAGAATGTCTAATACTGATTAGAAAGGAAAAACTACAGTAAGAAAGAATCATGCTATCAAAACCAATTTAGAAATAAGGAAAATCAAGGAGATTCACCATATGGCTTCAAGGAAAGCATAGAGTGAATGGGGTTTCACTCTAAGACACAAGGAGATCAGAGAATAGGTAGTTATAGTAGTGTGAAACCTTCTCCACAATCAAAACAATGAACTAGAACAGTAGAGAGAGGAGATTAGAGAAGAAAGAGGTAGAATACCAACCTTGTTGAAGATGAACCAAATTAGAAACTACGAGGAATGCTTGAGGATCTTCCACAACACCAAGAGAGGCTTTGAGAGGAGCTTCCCACATTCTCTAGGGGTTTTAGAAACAAAAGGGGATAAGGGACATGAAGTCTACTTAAATAGAGCACTAAAAACCCTAAATAGAATATTTTCTCAGATTCTGTCCCTGTTGGTTGATTGGCTAGTTGATTGACAAGTCGATTGGCCAGTCTACCACCCAACCGACCAAGCATGTCAGCAAGGCCAAATTAGAGATATCAAGGCCCAAACTTCATCAAATTCACATGGCTTCTCCCAACTCATCAAACAACCTTCCTAGCACATAGGGGCACCTTCAAACCATGTCCAAACGGGTTTTAAGTCCATCAACTAAGCTCCTAATCATCAAGGTGCAATTTCTTATCAAACACTGACAATGCTTCCAAGTATGGAGCACCATCATCAAACTCCATGGGTTTCGGGTCAAATACCATGTCTTCTATAGAGAGGGCCCACAGTGATTGTGAAACCTAACCCAAACCTAGCCCAGGGCACCCTATTTATTTTGGGTGAAGAAAGACTTGTTTAATGTTAGACCTTGATGTTGGACCTTGATTTCAGTGTTACTATCTTTGAAAACCTTAGGAAGTCACGTCAGACCTTTCCCTTAGGGTAGGTCCATGTCCCAAAGTGAAGGAAGAGGTCTCTATGGCCCCTCTCGGTAGAACCCGAAACCCATGGATGTGGTTGATGGTGCTCCATACTTGGATGCATTGTCAGTGTTAGTTAAGAATCTGCAGCCTGATGAAGATGAGCTTAGTTGGTGGACCTAATGAACTTCCGTACTTAATCCAAAGGTATTTCTGGAAACTAGACTTCTTGATTGACTTGTAGGAGAAAACCCCACTCAATTTGACCCCGTATAGCCCTCCGAATCCCTGTCCGAAGTTTCTGTTCTTGTCTGGTCGACTGCCTAGTCGATTGGCCTTTCAACCAGCCAGATCGACCAGCAGTTGTTAACTTTGAAAAATAACAAAAATCTTGACTATTTTGACCCAGCTTTTTGGAACTCGTGAATGAAGGTCTACCCTAATCATTGGCACTCTAGAGAACGAGGAGTGACATTCCCTAGGCCATCTCTTGGTGTTTGTGAACATTATTGGCTCTAATCATTGGCATTCCATTTCAATCACTTCTTCAAGGTATGGATTCTCTTCTTTTTCTTCTAATCTACTCAATCTCCTATTAATTTCTACTCTTGGGACCATGGCTTAAGTGCTGCAACCTTGCAAACACTTGGCCATGAGCTTCCCCTTTCAATTCCATTAACCTCACTTCATTCTTGCTATGATATCCTTCATTTATGATTGCATACATAGCAATTCCATGATTCTTTTCATTTCAATCTATTCTTGATTCAAAACTGATGTGTAGATGTATGTTAGGTGTGATTTACTATGGATTTATGATTCTAAGTTAGTTCTTATCATTCCCTTAATTGATTCCCCATCATTCCTTGCAATTGCAATCAATTCCAATTCAATTCTTGATGTTTAGCATATAGAACCTAGGGTTTCAATTTGGGTATTCCTAATTGGACCGTTGGATCTTGATGAAACTTAGTGTATAGTGTTCTTATACTGCCATAATCATTCCCTCCAAGTTTCGGATCGATCGGAGCACCGGAAGATTAGTTTCGGGCCAAATCTCCATTTCTGCCCGTTACTGTTTACTCTGGTCGACTGAAAAATTAAACCTGCTGGACTTTTCAAAAGAATTCCAGCCCCTGCTCCTTGCTTATTACTCGAGCCATCGACGTATACCTCCCAAACGGTCGGAATAGTGGGCTCGACAATCTCTTCCACTGGTGCAGTAGTTTCTACTACGAAGTCGGCTAATGCCTGGGCTTTAATTGTCGTTCAAGGCTTAAAGCTTACTTGGAATTCGCTGAGCTTGACTGACCAACCTACCATTCTTTCAGACAAATCAAGTTTACGAAGAACTTTACAAAGGGGAAAAGTAGTAAATACCTCGATTGGATGAGCCTGAAAGTATGGCCATAGTTTTCTGGCTGCTATCATAAGAGCCAAGGCCTTCTTTTCGATCTGAGAGTACTGTGTTTCTGCGTCGAGTAATATGTGGTTGACATAATAGATTCTGTGGATCACATTCCCGGGTATGCCAGATAGGGTACTGGCTGGGTGGATGTGACACCTCCGATCTCAAAATGTGTTGATGTGGGGATCTCATGATGGCCCGCATCTGCCTCATGCATCTCCGTGTCATCTCTTGCCTGGTCATATGTATCTAGACCAGCACCTCCATCACCACCATCGGACTCGTCATCCTCCTCATTTGAGTCATCGTCATCCTCACCCTCCGACCTCTCGGCTTGGCTGAGCTACATCTGATGGATAGTCCTCGTCCCGATGTCATAGCCTAGATCTCGTGTCTACATCTCGGTATCCTCCAGCCTCACTCTGAAATGCCGGAAGATAAGTGTGAGAAGATGTCTGAAGCAAAGGTTCTGTATACCTGGATGCTCCACAACCTCTAGCATGACATTATGGATGATGAAGGATAGGTCAATCTCAAAAACCAAGTATATGCGATAGATAACTACAGCCTCCATCACTGATACTCTCTCATGATGCCCTGCCTTTGGGATGAGGTTACGGCCCACAATGTGACCGATGACTCTAGCCGAGTCTTTCATCTCGTGCACTAGTTTGTGGAGCGTAGCACCGATCATCTCTCCAAAGTGTGATGCAAATCTCATGCAGCATATAAGGTAGAAGGAAGGGGCATCTATGTCTGCTCCTATAGGTATCCATACTCGCTCGTGAGGGTAGTAATGTACCCGGAAGATCTCTGCCAATGTACTAGTAGAAAACCGAATCCGCGTCTCTCGAACTCCACTCTCTAGGATTAGCTCAAATGGACCTTGTCCCTAACCCTCCTCGACTGTTGTAAGGTTGGTGATGAACAACCTCACTAAGTCCGAGTAGATCGGAAGATCCTCGGTGCAAAGATGTGACTACTGCATCATATAGAATCGTTGACGGATCTGAAAAGTACTAAGCTGTCGTAGTCGGACTACTCGGCCGTACTCGATGCTACATTGCTCGAAGAAGACCTCATACAAGTACTCCGCCTGTGGTGTACTGAATCGGTCTCCTCATAAAATCACATTACGTGGCTTCAAGAGTAGAACCTGGTGTGAAACCCAACCCTATCCTAACCCTGACCTTGACCCGAAAACCTTTGATGTTTGTAGGTCCGAAGACCCGGAGTGGAGGAAGGAGAGATTTGTGGGCCCTCTTAGTTGATGACTTGGTGTATGATTCTGAGCTGATGGATATTGATAGTGATGCCCCTTACTTGGATGCATTGTCAGTGTTCGGTGAGAACTGTACCTAGAAGAGGAGAAACTTAGTTGAAGTACTTGATGCGCTTCTGGTCTTGTTTCGAAGGTATTTCTCTAATCTAGACTTGTTGATTGACTTGTAGGAGAAAACCCACCTCCATTTGAGTTGTTCTAGACCTTCATTCCCTGGATCAAGCATGCTGTCCATGCTTGGTCGACTGGGCCAGTCGGCCAAAGGATTCCCAAATCCTAGAATTTGATGCTTTCTGGATATCCTCTTCTCTATTTAAGGGAACCTCATGTCTTGAACCCTATTTTACTCTTTTGGACTCTAGAGAATGAAGGGAGGCCTTCCCAAGGCACTCTCTTGGTAGTGGTGAAGAATATTGCATTCAAATCATTGCCGATCATTGTCTCTTACCTCCATTAGCTTCTCTAATCTTTCATCTATGTTTGTCTTGGGTCTTAATACCAACTTTGGATCATTTTCTTGTGATTATTGGATTAGCTTCACATCGACTCAGGGTAAGGACGGTTATCGCCATACTACATAGACTATGTGAATATTACATCGATGTTGGCAACTTAGTAGGCCCAGCTTCTTTGTTGTATTTGAACATCATATGACTGCTGTACATGTTTTGGGAAAGTAGTACCATGTTTATATACTCTTGTTTATCATGTCTATTCATTCTTTTTAATTACATATATGATTGATCATGTGATGTTTTGACATATCTTTCATGATGATGAAATGTCATTTATGTATGATATGATGAAACTGAGAATGTGATTGGATAAGTATGATTTGGGATAGAGGAATGTCCTTTTGACATTTCTGTCCTTAGACATTGGAGGGAATAGTATGGGATGTTCTCCAAAGATGACCATCGACGCTTTCTCGGATTATTGGATGACATAATTAGGACTTGTCAAGTGGTGTTGGCTAGGATGTCCTTGTTGTATCAGACCTGAATCCCAAGGCCATTGGGACCGAACGACCCATGGTAGTAGTGTGGTTTGATGGGCGCTCAAGACCGGTAATCAACCAATGAGAGGACATAAATCACATTGCAGATACTAGTTAGAGGACATTTATTGGTAGGGTTGCAAATAGCTAGACTTGGGCTCACGGACGCTTGAGACCGTGAGTTATATCCGTGAGAGGACATGAGTGTCACGCCCTCCCACCGGTCCCCTATCTGGCATACCCGAGAGTGTGATCCACAGCCCGAAGATCGGTATCGGTGATCAACCTCCCACATAAACAATAACATAATCATGAACAATCATACAAGAGTGCGGAGTAATCTGGATCCAATATGAGATGAATCATAACGATCGATTGATTTCGGTATCCGATGTGTGCAAAATCCCACTTTCATCCGGGTGCTCTGATAAACTGACAAATCTAATCCCGTCGTACATTGGGTACTATTATTCTCCACTTTATAGCGCATCCTTGTGGTATGATCTCATATAGCACGGACGCTTCCACTCAATGGTCGGACTGCATCGTCGGAGCATAACCACTCGTGGGATCTTCGAGTTTGTGGTACCGCAATCACCTTCCCGGGATATGCCTCTTCGCCTTGCGCTTCTTCATGGGCCGTCTGTACTCGTTCTGGATAGTCTAACAACATTGTACATAGGATGTTTCAAAGACCCAGGTTAAATCCATAATCATAATGCAGATTCCAACAACATATGCAATATGATATGAGACAAACAATGATGATGAATCTAACTCTATGTATGCTGGTCTCTATTGGCGCATGCTTTAAGTCATAGCACCGTACTTCTTTAGGAAGTCCACTCACATCCTCAACCATTTAAGATATCTTGGATTCTCTCACGGATCATTTCACCGGTCTTGGCGCCGTTTGTTGGGTCCTTCTCCCTCAGACAAACCTTCGGGGTTAAGTCAACACACTCTCTCACAACCATTTGGTATAAGTGGCGCATGTCGTGGTAAAACCTAGCCAAATGCAAGTCTTCTACTTAGTTACATCAAGTCGATCCAGATACTTCCATTCCTCGTCCCCGACGATCCTTTCCGGTATCCTTCACACTAGAGTCGCGTATCCTATGGCACCACCAACTCGGACTACGGACTCATCAACCCTATTGGTTATCCACATATGGTAAACGGGAAGCTCTCACGTCCTCTCACGGGTTGGTTACCGGTCTTAAGCGCCCGTGAGCCCAAGTCTAACCATATGCAACCCTACCAATAAATGGCCCCCACAATGTGATTCCTGTCCTCTCACGGGTTGGTTACCGGTCTTGAGCGCCCATGAATCCCCATTGCTACCACGGGTCGTTCGGTCTCAATACCCCTCCGATTAGGGTCCACATAACAGACATCCTAGCCAAACACTACTAGACAAATCCTAGATATGTCATCCAACAGTTTAGGAAGGTGTCCAGAGGGCATCTCCGGAAACATCCCATAATATTCCCGTAGTAGTCCAAGGACGAGTGTCGAAAGGCACCTCTCCTTTCCAAACCATACGTAAGCATACACATGCATCAATTCATATCACCACATATATGGTAACTACATATATGGAAAGAAATCAGTAATTACAATCACTTGTATAACATTGGTAAGTAAATCATACATGAATCAATTCAATATGAATAAGTAATGCTACTGTAATCAAAGTTATGCAACAGTAGTATATCATTGTAAGAATCTAATTTAGGAAACATATTAATGATATTCAAATATAGAAACTAGATTCATGCTATCTATGTAATTAAGGAAATAACCATCCTTACCTTTTATAACTCGCAAAGGAATCCTAAGAAATCAAGTAAAATCTTGGCAAACTTGAGAAGAAGGTCCTAAACAAGTATATACAACATATTAGGAAAGATCCCTAACGAAATATATCAAAACATCCAAACAGCCTGAGTTGCTGTACTCATTGGTCGAGTGGATTGTCGAGTGGTCCATCACCAATCGACAATGCACCTATAAAATCGAGTTTTAAGATATGAAATCCGAATTTGGTGGTTCAAAAGGGTACTAATCAAGGGGTAGACTACATCAGTAGTATTCTAGCATATAGGGGACCTCAAAACACTAATCAAATCAAGGTATCAAGATCTAAATTAGGAAACAAAAAGTTACCATAATTAACTCAAACATGGATCTTGATGAATTTGAAATAGAAAACAAAGACAAGAACTATAGGAGGATGGATCATTGCTTTCGGTAATGAAAACATGAAAACATGCATAGGTCTTCATGGAATAAGGCTTAGAAGCATAAATCTAAATAAGGAAATAAAACCTACCATATATGTAACTATCATGCATCATGAAGAACACATAGTAAGGTAGAAGAGAACAACTAGAATTCTATGGATTATGGATCATGGAAAGAAAACACAACCATTAACCACTAACATGATCAATGAAAGAAGATCCAAAGAGATCAGAATTCAGATTAGAAGATTAACGAGATTAAATCATGGTTTGATCATGAATCCTTCAAAAGCTTGCAATGATCATGGTTAAGATCATTGTTCTAGCCTTAAATCCTTAGGATGATCATGAGAACATGTTCAGAGATGTTTGCAACAGAGGATGCGCATCTCTTCTACTGTCTCAACTCAAAAGGAAAGAAAAACAAGATGGAGGAGAAGAAGAGAGGTAGACATACCTTTTGATGCAAAAGAAGAGTTCCACGAAGATCCGTCAAGAAAACACCAAGGATGCAGAGAGATGACTTGCGAGGTCTTTGGTTCGTTCGGGGTTTGGAGGCAGCAAATACGGTGGACTCGAGGTTGGACTTAAATAGAGCAAGAATCAACCTAATTGCCAAAGACAACACTCATTGGTCGAGTGGATTGGTCGATCGCCCAGTCGACCAATCGGCGACCAATGCTTATACAAGACCAAAACAGGGGAATTGAAGGTCCGGATCAAATCCAAACCTAAAGGGGTTTTGCACACAAGTCAAGTGACTTACCTAATAGGTAGAAATGCCTTCAAACCAAGATAGAGAGCACTCCAAGTCCATCAACTAATTAGATCTTCATCCGGATTCAGTTTCCATAAATAGAACCTCATCATCAACTTTCATGGATTCAAAGCCAGACACCAAGTCCTCTACTGGGATGGCCCAAAGCTGACTTCTTACTTTACTTCGGGTCATCGGACCTACAAATAACAAGGTTTCCGGGTCAAGGTTAGGGCTGGGTTTCACAATGAGAGCTTCCCGTCTACTATTTGTGGATGGCCAATAGGGTTGATGAGTTCGTAGTCAGGGACTATGCTGACTCTAGTGTGAAGGATACCGGAAAGGATCGCCAGCGGCGAGGAATGGACGTATCCGGATCTGACTTGATACGACTTAGTAGATGACTTGCATTGGGCTAGGCTTTACCGTGGCATGTGCCAATACTTATACCAATGATGATGTGAGAGAGCAGTGACTTGAACCCCAGCCATGGATTGTCCCGAGGGATGCAGGACCAAAGTACCACCGGAGAACCCAAGATACCGAGATGGTTGAGGGAAGAGTGATTTGAGACCTTCCCAAAGAAGTATGGTGCTATGACTTAAAGCATGTCTGCCATAGAGACTAGCATGTGTAGAGTTAGAATCATATTTGTATCATCTGTTTCATATCATCTTGCATCATGTTATGCCTTGTATCATGTGACTTATGTATTATGGAATAACTGCCTTGCTGAGTTCTTCCGAACTCATTCCTTTCTATGCAATTGTTTTGTTAGACTACTCTACAGGTACAGAAGGATACGATGGCGCCTACACAGAGATGAACCCGGATGAGGCATACTACCCTCAAGGTACTAGCTACCATGAAGATTACAATGAAGATACCGAGGGTGATTTTGCTTCATACCAGAATTAATTCGACTTTAGTGTGCGAGAGGCCGTGCTTGATCTCATTTGTTTATACTTACGAAGACATTTTGTATAAGACCGAGGAAACGATTGTGTAGACTTCTATATTGTTTTGTCTCTTTGAAGACTTGGATATGTAAAACTTAACTTTGATTTGATCATACTTTTCGTTGTTTCTGAGGGAGTGATTTCCGCTCACTCTCTCTCCTTTTGATTTTATACATTGGTATCGTTAAATTCCACTTCTGATTATATTATTTCCTATCCTTATCATGATTTCTTTGTATATATGCTTTGACCTTGATTTATTTATTGTTCATGATTGTGTTATCACGTATGTGGGAGGCATGGTTGCTCGATACTTGATCCTTGGGACTCGTGGATCACATACCCGGTATGCCAGGAAGGGTACCGGCTGGGTGGATGTGACACCTAGCCTCCGCTCTGCCTCTGCCCCTCCTACGACCCATCCGATGACCGTGTGGAGGCATAGTGTACGTGTAGCTATAGAGAAGACAAAAAGGACATGATGTTAGTAGTTTCTACAAAAATTATGCATGGCCTTTTTGTAATTTTTTCGGAAATTTTCAATTTTGACAAAATTTCAAATTGAACATACTAGCATATGCATGGTACTTAGAATGGTGTGTTAGTATGTTTTATTTGAGAAAAACCTTACAATTTGTTGATTTAAAAGTCAGAATTCAGCAAGGATGAAAGGGGGAAAATTCCCAAATTAGGTCAAAATGTGATTTTTGGAAGTTTGGTTTTGGCTCAATAAAATTGCATACACATCTCTATCATATCATTGCAAGTATGTAGGAATTGATTTGAAGTCGAAACTCTTTGTGGTTTGAAAATGAGAGAAGATTTTCAAAAGATGGATTTCGGGTAAGAAATCGTTAACAAGAGACTATGTATTTGCTAGAAAGTGTTGTAAAGGCATGGCTATGTGTTAAATCTCCTAGAACATGTTTCTAAATGTTCCTAGACATGATTCCTAACCTTTACAACAAGTAAATCATAGTATTTGAAGAATGCATGATAGATTTGAAGTTGTTAAGCAAAGAAGAAGGTTTACCTTAGTTTGATGTTGCAAGAGTGTATGAGAGATGTTGTTGATGCAAAAATGGCTTAGAATGACTCTTGAGGACCTTAGGATATCTTTCCCTAGAGCTCCCCCATGAAGTCTTGTGTTATGAAATGAGTTTGATATGAGAAATGGGCATTTTAAGTTGTTTTTACACGTACTGTGTACGTGGGTCGACTGGGTCAATCGACCTAGTGTGTTAAAATTTCAGATTTTGGTGAATTTTGGAGATTTTGAAATATGATTCATGAATGACTATTTGATGATTATATTGATGATTTTATGCCTTATTTGGATATGTTAAGACTAAAGTTGAGTGATTGTTGTTGACATATATGAATTTCAGTGTTTGAATTGTTTCGGTTTTGCAAAATGGTTGTGCTAAGGAATTGAAATATTGGTTCTAATAGTACTGGAAATGAGGAGGTACTTCATGGAGATACTCCTAATGGTAGTACTGGCCAGCGACCCCATGTGAGTGGTGAGAATACGACCGGTATACATAATGCTCTAGAAGTGGGTAGTTTTCGTGATATTGCCAACATCATGTAGCAGCAGTCGAACCAGTTCAACCAAATGATGACAGGTTTCATGAAACTTCATAATGAGACTCATACTGGTGCAAATAGAAATCCTCATACCGCAGTCCCTAATGCAGAAAGGTTAGCTGGAACTCCTCACACTCATTTGATGGAAAGTTTTATGAAGATGCAAGTGCCTACTTTCACTGGTGTTATTAAGGACACCTTGTTCCCTAATAAGTGGCTGAGGGAATAAGAGGAAGCATTTCGTCATCTACAGTGTTCTCAGGCACAGAAGATCTTGTTTGCCGAATAGAAGATTCAGCCGATACTTGGTGGACTTCTATCCGTCCTATCTTAGAAGATTTGCATATTGGTGTAGTGACTTGAGAAATTTTCAAAGAAGCATTTTGTAAAATTATTTCCCTGAAGCAGTGATTGATGCTAAGGAAGCTGAGTTCATGGCCCTTGTGCAAGGACCTTTGTCTGTGTTGGAGTACCAACAGAAATTTGAAGAACTCTTTTTCTTTGCCCCAAATTCTTTGAAACCTGATCGTGCCAAGGCGAAGAAATTCTTCAAGGGATTGCGTGCTGCAATCAAGGCTTATCTTAATGTTCTTCCGATTGAGAGCTACGCTTAGGTAGTTCAAGTTTCAAAGAAGATTGAAGAAACTGAGAAAGAAAGTACACGTGTGGAAAGAATATGGCAGCAAAGGAACTCTGGTTTGGTTGACCGTACGGAGAGAAGGTTCACTAGACCTACACTCCTACTTTTCAGCCAAGGAGTGTAGGCCAAAACTCTTGTTTTCCACTGGCTGGACAGCAGCGTCAGTTCAGTGGGAATAGACCAATTGTGAATGTTCCAAATTCTAGGCTAGTGAATGTGAACCCTAGATCTTTGGGTCAGAAGCCTTCAGTTGTAGCACCTTCAATTGGACAAAGGGAGCTAGTTTGCTTTCTTTGTAAGCAGCCCGGACATTTTGCGTGTACTTGTCCCAAGAAGCCTAATCAGCCCTATGTTCCTGTAGCAAAGAGTATACCTGCCCCTATGCTTGGAAAAGTGTTTAGTATATCTAGTACTGAACAAGATGCAAGCCATGAAGTTGTGACAGGTACTTTGTTAGTCGCTTCTATTCCTTCATTTGTACTATTTGATACGAGTGCATCTCAATCGTTCATTTCATCTGCATTCATTAGAAAGACTTACTTGTTACCCAAGAATTTGTCTAGTTGTTTGATGATTAGTACTCCTACTAGATCAGTTGTGAAACTAGATAAAGTGATAGAAGATTGTCTTGTTTTGATTTGTGAGAAGAATCTGAAAGCCAATTTAGCGATCCTTGATATGAAAAACTTTGATGTCATTCTTGGAATTGATTGGTTGACCGAATGCAATAATGTCAATTGTGCGTGAACATACTCACCTTATATTCGATTCATAGTGTTCGAGAAAGAGATCAAAGGGCAAGTCCTAAATCTCCAAAATAACCCTAAGCAAACATGTAAAGAAAGGAACAAACCCTAACGATCGGAGATGAAATGGAGCAAAAACGGAGAAAGTTGCTGTCATAGACCTCCTTGGTTGATCGGCCCTTGGTTGATTGGATCGACCAAGCCGATCGACCAAGGGTATGTTGTACGTACATAAAACTCCAAAATTGGTTATAAACTCTTCAAACAACATCGGAACACTTTGAGATTAATAGGAAAATTCTAAAATAACATATGGAGACTATCTATTGATGATCTAAACATCAAACAAGGTCATTGGAATAGAATTCAAATAAATCACCTAATAGGATTAATCTGTGGATTCTCACAAAAAGGCTAGAATGAATGGGGATTCAATCTAAAGGTAAGAAAACAATAGATCATGCATAGAAAATATCTAGAAGTATATCTAACATAGATTAGAATCAAGTAACAACATTAAGAATAGATCATGGTTTCATGCTAGATCAAAACATTGGAAATACTCCTTATTGTCTAAGGAAAGAGTAGAGTGAATGGGAATTCACTCTAAGACTATGAGGATCAGAGACTAGATCACTACAGTAGTGTAGGACCTTCCTCACGATAAAAACAAATAGTAAAAATAGTAAAGAGAATAAATCAATGAAGTATTGTATTGAATACTAACCTTGTAGAAGAAGAATCAATGGAGGAACTTAGCTTGCATGCTTGGAATCGACCTTGGGCTTGAAGAGGAGGCTCTAGGGTTCTTCTCACATTCTCCAAAAGTTAAGAGGCAAAGTGTTTATGTTTAGTCCGAAGTTACATATAAATAGGACTTCAAAACCTTAAACTTCCAAAAATAAACAATTTTGCCCCGAAGGATTCTTTGGTCAAATGCCTTGGTCAATTGGATTGACCAAGCAATGCCAAGGTGCAAAAATGCTGAATTTTGGTATCCAATAGCCTCGGGCTTCACCTGGGTTCTTCACCAACTTAAAGAAGGTCTTACCTGATTTCATAGGACGTTCCAAAGGTGCCAACACTGTACTCCAAGTCCACTTCCCAAGTCCAACTTCTTTCAAGTCACCTCTTCTTCCAATCCATATGGGGTTCCCACACTAGGATCTTCATTAACAACTTGATGCGTCCAAAATCTGTTCAGCCCTTAGATCTCCTGAGAATGACCTGCAAAATAAAGCGTCAGACATGGCCCGACCGCTGGGGTTGGCAGTCCACCTCCAAAGGCTAAGTCAGTTGATGAACTTAATCACAAACGGCTCTGCTAGAGCATAGAGCTAAGGAATGAATAACTGGAATACGATTCAGATAGTAAGCATCTGAGTGTTTTCGTCCTCTCTACCTTGTGGGTGGGTGATGTCTTATATAGAGTGTACTTTCGAATCTTCTTCGTTGGATGTATTTGAGCCTTCTTCGGATAGTCGTTGGATCTTAACTGATAGATCCGTTGAGTGATAGACTTCTACTAGTTTGGACTAGTAGATGACTCCTAGAATGACTCGACTATTATATAATGGTTATCCATATGATAACGATGATTGGCGGCCGCCGAATTCTGCTAGCCATCACTAGGTTGATTAACCTACTTTGAAAGTATCGGATTAGGGTGTGCTTGTGACTGAGTAAGTTTTCTTCCTCAGCAAGCTATCTCATAGACCCAGCTCACTCGGAAGCTAGTCGATTCCTTTCGTCCCGACCGGAGTCGAGGGCCGAACCAAGAATGAACCAAGTTCGATCATATTTTATCCGTATCACGAGCCCCCCAAACCAAGCGTTCGGTCGATCCCGAGGGCTTGGTTTTTAACTGGGTTCTTCGTTGAACAATAGCCTTGCTTAATCCTCAACCCATTTAAATGTCATTTCACATTTAATGCGGTTGTGTCGCTTTTTCGTCGAGCATTGAGAGGGTGACGCCACACGTCCTTTTGTAACCGAAACTATCGTTGCTCATGCAATCCAAAATGACGGTTTCTGAACGCCTGCTTTGGATTCGTGAGTTCAAACTTTCGAACCGTCTTCAAATCTCGATCGTTGATGCCGAATTCATCTCGATCGTACACGTCCTCGAACACTCGTGCGGGTGCTTAAAAGCGGTTCGTTGTCTCCGTAGGTTTCATTCTCCTTGTCTGGGATTTTGAAACCTCGTTGTCTTCTTCACGCCTTCACGATCCTCCCGCTCTCGAGCTTTCTGCCTCAGTGTTTCAGTATGTTTACTGACTCCTTTGCAAAGTTTACTTTCGTCTCTAGGTTTCTTTTTCTCTAGAAACCACAGTCATATTTCTCAGTAATGGAGGACAATAGGGTTTCTTTTGAAGTTTTCCTTGTGCCCAGCGCCGGTAAGGGCGATAGTGGTGATGAGGTCTTTGTTTCTGTTCCCACCGAGCAGTCGGATAGTGACAAAAAAACCCTAACTGCTCTCTGGTGTGACTTCACAGAAGTTAGCCAAAAAAGAGTAGAAGAAAAAGCTGAGACTTCTTCTGCCCTTCATGAGTCTGGACCATCCATGACTCTTAAGATGACTGCCGAGTCCTTTGGGCAGTCAAAACAAACTACCAAATCCACCGGTGGACCTGATTTCGTTGCTTCCTCCTATAATGAGGAAAATCTTCCTTTAGCCATCCAAGGTTTTGACTTTCCTTCTTTGTACCATCTTAGGGCTCCCAATTCTGATGAAAGAGTCAACTCGACCCTTCCGGGTGAGTTTTCCCTGTATATTGATACATTAGAAAGTGGTGTTCTCTTTCCCTTTTTCAATCCTTTGTTTGCAGCCATTCTGAATCATTGGGACATTTGTCCCGAAATGTTTCTTCCCAATAGCTGGCGTCTTATCATCGGCTTCTTGGGTTTGTGTTTTGAACTTGGCATCACGCCTTCTCTTCCTCTTTTTGTACATTTTCATGTTCTTTCTATTTCCCATCCTCCCGATTGGGTTGTGCTTTCTAAGCGCAATAAAGTGGAGCTTGACTGGACAGGTAGCATTCTTGCCAAAGGAACTTGCCCTTCCAGTCATAAAGGATGGCGCAAGCGGTATTTTTCTCTGCCGAGCGCCTCAATCGATCTTAACTTCCCGACCGTCCGGAAATAGTACACTTCATATTCCCGAGGGTAACCGGGTCCTTCCCCTATCCAAAGAAGACAAAACGGTCGTCGGGAAGATCAAGTCAATTCCATGGTATCAAGAGATACATGGTTATGAGATGGAATACAACTCCATCCTTCAGTACTGGGAGCTGGCTCAACGTGAGCTTCCTAACCGCCACGTTTCACTTTCTTGACGATACTGTGAATTCTTTCAACTCTGACACTCATTTTTCTTTGCAGTGCCTCCAAGAATGAATCCCGAAAGTCTTCGGGTAAAGGCTGCTAGGGCTGTTGTGACTGCTGAACAATGGTCTCCTCGAGCCCTAACTGCAGAACAGGTAGCTTCTGTACCGCCTCCAGACCCTTCTTATAAGGGTATCAAGAACCTGAAGCCAGTGGTCGAGGCTTCGGGGAGAGGGAAAAGACCAATGGAAGAGGTAGACCTCCCCTCTCCCATTCGAACTAAAAGGAAGCACGATTCAGCTGATGCTTCCGCTCCGAAGAAATCCAAGAAGAATAAAGATTCTGAGGAGATCTTCATGCCTCAATGGATGCTGACGCGGACAGATAGGGCAACATAGGATCCTGAGAAGGATCCCGAATGGAGCTCTCTCGGTCTTTTGCCTGCCGATCGTCAGGCCTTTGAGGCCCTGGAGGATGACGTTCTCGTTCGTCATTCCACAAGGTACTATTTTTCTTGATCTTTAGCCAACTGCTTTGTAATCTCTCATGAGCATTTTTGATAATCTCCTCATCTTTCTAGGAATGTCGTGTTGAGCTTTTATCAACACATGGAGGCATTGAACCGAGTTGGTCGCAATGGCTCCTTGCTGCAAACCTGTGAAGAGAATTTGGCAAAGGCCAATTATGAGGTAGACCGGCTGAAGAAAGTAGCCGATGAGTTGGAGGAGAAGCATGATGAGGAGATGAATTCCTTGAAGAAGGAACTTGACTCGTCAATTGCTCGTGCTAATGCTGTTGAACGTGAGGCCAAGAAGTATAAAATGAGGCTATTGCCTTTGGTGAGACCCTCGAGTTTACGTCCTTGGATAATGAGCGTCTGTCGAATATGGCAGTTCCTAGCAAGCCCGAACATATTAAACCAGATCTTCGGAGGGACTGCATTCGGAAGTATCTGAATAGCGTCCCCTTTACAAAATTGATGGGCTGCTTCAACCTTCAAGCTTACCAAGCTGGGCAAAATGACGTCTGGGAAAAGATCCTTGAATCTAACCCTTCCTTTGATACAACTCCCTTTCGAGAGGTGTGTCACAAGGAAATCTTTCCCTAACTGGACTTTGGAAGAGGAGGATCCTATTCCAGCAGACCCGAATATTGAGGAGTATCTTGCTGACTCGCCGGCTCTTCCCGAAGAACCTCAACAGCCTGCCTCGGAGAAAGATCCTGAGAAAGAGCCTTCAGTCGACAATGAGGAAGAATCATAGAAAACCATCTCCTTATTTTCCTCTTTCTTTTGTAATTGTTTGCCCTCCACAGTTTTAATAGAAATGGAAATTAGTCTTTGTTTTCTCAAACTCTTCGAATGATTGCTTTAATACTTCCTCATCTCATATCCAAAAAATTGTCTTAAGAACAATATGTGAATAATGTAAGTTTTCACGCAGATTAATTTGTACCTTAACGTTCGGGATATCATGGAAACGCGTTCGGGACAGATGTGTTCGGTCTATTTTTAGACCTTTTATGCCATCTAAACTCTAATCTCCCAATTGCTCCTTTTATGACGGAATCCAAACGTTTCTTGTATTCGTATACCAATCACTCCTCCCAAGGAGTTGGAAATACTCTATTATTTAATGCTGGTGCGACGGTTGGTACTTGGCAGTATCCTCATATCAGGTGCATACTTGTTCCACATGGAAACTTTGTGTAACCTTTGAATTTCGAATTTGAAGCACCGTTATCCCCTGACCGTTGATCCTGCGTTTCTAGGAATTCGAAGTGTCTCTTCGATCCTGTCCCTTGATTGTCTTAGGCTTTCAACCATCGCATCCCTCTTTGAGGCTATTTAAGCCCCACAAGGGTACTTCATTTTAATCTCTCTATCTGCAAGTTATTTCTGTCGATAGATTTGCAAAACAACATTCCGTCTTCCTTTGCTATATTAGTACTCTTGTCTCCAACAATATCTTCGATCGAAAACTAAACCAGTAGAAGTTTTCTGCTCTGTCCATGTCACGAATTTCTTCTTCTCCCTGAGTAAACTCCACAGTATTCATACATGGGGTTTACTTATGGCGGATGTTCTGATTAGTTCATGTTCAAAAGAGATCTAGGGTTTTCCCTTTTCTGTATGTTGTTGGATTCTTGTACTGACACTACTTTTTGTATTTGCAGTGCCTCCCAGAATTAACTTGGACTTTATTAGGGCAAATTCCTGCAAGAAAACTGCCCCTGTACTGACGAAGGTTGCTTCCTCTGAGGTGATTGCCTTTCGCGAATCTTCTAAATGTGAGGAGACTGCTGTTGGTGAATCTTCAGATCATATTCCCACAGTTTCTGCTGATGTTTCTCCCATGCTCCCTCTGCCTGAAGAGATCGTTCGGTCTTCCAAGGAGGACGTGGCTCCCTCCGTCGTTGCTTGTACTGTTGATGCCCCTGCTGCAGAGACTGTTCGGTCTTCCCTGATGAAGACCCTTCGGGAATCTGAGGCAATTATGTTGGCATCTGAGAAAGATGCGGTCCCTGCAGGTGCCGCTTCTATTTCCAACTCTAGAGCTTGTTTGGCATCCTCCTCCTCTCCTTCTCTGGAGCTGGAGGATTTTGCCACTAGGAAGCGCTCTAGGTTGGCTGATGATGTAGCTCATCCTTCTTGTTCTTTGAACAGGTCTGACTTGGTGACAGGCGATTTTGACAAAGCACTGGAATGGTGCACTGCTGTTTAGATGCCTGCCGAGAGTAGAGCCCTTTCCACGATCCCAGACAGTGATTTTATGAGATCACTGGTGATGTAAGTTTTCCTTCATTACCTTTTGTTTTGAAGACTTTTTTTTTCTTCTCATGACTAACTCTAAAGTTATTGTAGGAGTCTTCTTGGTAACTTCCACAACCAAGTGGAAGCAGCCTCTAGACTTAGTAGACTGAGTGATGAAGTTTCCAGGCTTCAGGAAGACTCCAAAGCCAAAGACGCTGAGATTGCTCATCTTGGAAACTGAGCTTGGGAGATTGCACGAGAGAAGAATTCCGAGATCGAACGTCTTCGTTCGGATTTGGATGATGCCAAGGAGAAGATCCGTCGGCTGGAACGGGAAGCAGGGAATTCAGGGGCGAAAGGGTCGGAAGCTTTACCCCAAAGGCAAGCTGTTATCCCTTTGCCTGAGTCCCTCCCAACTGATGTTTGCAGGGCTTGCATCTTCAAGTATTTGCACAGTAAGCCTTTTGTTGATATGCGGAACGCTTATAACTTGCAGGCATACCGGGATGGCGAAAACGAAGTATGGGAATCGATATTAAGGAGAAATTCTCATTTCAACATGACTCCCCACTGCGCCAATTGTCATCCCGAAGTGTTTGCAAAGCTGGGACTTCCTCTTCTTGCTTGGACCAAGGATGCAAGAGACCTTCCACCCCGGATCCGGACATCATGCATTATCTCGACGATTCTCCTCCCTATTCTCCTCTGAAAGGATTCAGCTATGAAGAGCTTGCCCTGGATGCGAGTTTGATCAAAGATCGACTTCTCCCGGTCAAGATGGATAAAGAGTATGGAATTGCAGAGGATTTTGTATTTGCAGAATGCTTTGCAATCCTTAGGGAGAAAAACAAATGATATATATATATTTTCCCGACCCCGTTCTTCTTCTTCTTCTTGAATCTGTGTTGCTTCTTGACTCTGTGTTTCTTCTGATAAAGCTTCTTCGATCTTGTTTAACTTCTTAATGATCACCGACGATGACTTTCTTTTTTGACCGAACGAAGATTGTATTCCAACTCTTGTTATCTCATATGTATGTTTGATGTAAATGTTGGCCTCTTCTGGTCATTCGAAGAAATAAAGAATAACTTCATCTTTAACTTTGTCAATCACTTAAGTCATTGTTGCAATAGGTCTTAGCTATTTAGAACAATGCCTTTGCTTAGAGATTTCCGTAGAAATTAAATAAGTCTGAGAAGGAACTCACTCGGGTTTTAAACCGATGCCTTTACTTAAGAATTTCCGGAGAAATTCAATAAGTTTGAGAAGGAACTCACTCGGGTTTTAAACCAATGCCTTTTGATTTTGTCCGCTGGATCTGTTCTTGAGTGTTGTATGATGCCCACCAATCGAAGACAGTATGTTGAAAACTGATAATTGTATTGATTGAGTTGAAATTTGTTACATCATGAACGAAAATGATAATCTTCAAGGATAATATTTCTTTAGATGCCTGGCATTCCACGAACGATCCAACTCTTTATGGGTTGTCATGTTCTTCAGCTTGTAAGCCCCCGAACCGACTGGTTTAATAACCATATATGGTCCTTCCCATGAAGGGTCCAATTTCCTTTGATGGTGTGGATCTGAAGCTAGGGTATTTCTCAATACCATTTCTCCTGCTAAGTACCAACGATTCTTTACTCAGGAATTATAATGTGACGCTATCCTCCGTTGATAATGTTGAGTTCGTGCTATTGCTTTTGCACGAACGTCATCCAACAAATCAAGGCTATCAAGCATTCCTTGTTCGTTCGCTTTTTCTTCGAACTCTCTGTCCTGCAGTGTTCCAGCCATTACTTCCACAGATGCCAATGCTTCAGATCCGTAGGCTAGTTTAAAAGGAGATTCTCCTGTAGGTGTCCGAACCGTAGTTTGGTAGGCCCACAGTACATTCTGCAATTCTTCGACCGACAAGGCTTTATCAGCTTCGAGTCTTCTCTTTATTCCCTCAAGTAGCGTTCGGTTTGTAACCTCTACTTGACCATTACTTTGGGGGTATGCCATTGATGACATACGATGCTCAATCAAATAAGTTCCGCAAAATTGCTCAAATTGTGGACAGTTGAATTGGGTTCCATGATCGGTAACGATTATTTTTGGCATCCCGAACCGATATATAATTGACTCGAGCACGAACTTCTCCACTTTTCTTTCAGTGATGGTTTCCGGGCGCTAGCCTCGACCCATTTGGTGAAGTAGTCGATTGCTACTATAAGATACTCTCTTCCGCCTGATGCCTTGGTGAATTTGCCCATGATATCGATTCCCCACATCGCAAAAGGGATGGGATCTAAAATGAAGTCATGGTTTCAGCTGGGCGTTTAGATATCGTAGCATGAATTTGACAGTTGCTACACTGGCGAACATATATAGGAAATTTCCTTCTCGTGATAACTTGGAAAGGTTATCTCTTCTATGTAGACCGAAGGGTCTAAATTCTTTTCTTTAGCATTGGCTGATCGGGATAGCTCATCTGCCATTGTATTTTCTTTTCTTGGAATCTGACATACTTTCAGATTCCTCAACTCTTTCTGCAATGCTTGCACAATCTCTTGATATTTTCGTAACCGGGGTTCTTTAACGCCATACTCCCCTTGTACTTGATTGACAATAAGCTGTGACTCACTATAAATAATTACGTTTGCTATCGCCAATGCATTTGACAATTTAAGTGCAGCTATTAGGGCCTCGTACTCTGCCTCATTATTACTTGCCTCGAATGCAAATCTTAATGCATATCGAATAATAAATCCTGCCGGACTCTTCAGGAGAATTCCAGCCCCTGCCCCATCCTTGTTACTCGAACAATCCACATATACCTCCCACACTGTCGGGATAGTGGGTTCGGTAACTTCTTCCATGGATGCAGTAGTCTCTACTACAAAGTCTGCTAGTGCTTGAGCTTTGATTGCCGTTGGAGGCTTAAAGATTACTTGGAACTCACTGAGTTCAACCAACCATGCCACCATTCTTCCAGACAAATCAGGTTTACGAAGAACTTTACTAAGGGGAAAAGTAGTAAATACCTCGATTGAATGAGCCTGAAAATATGGCCGTAGTTTCCTAGTTGCTATCATAAGAGCTAGAGCCCGCTTCTCGATCTGAGAATACCATGTCTCTGCGTCAAGTAGTACGTGGCTGACATAATAAATTGGCCATTGCTTCTTGTCCTTTTCCCGAACGAGTACTGTGCTGACTGCCAAAAAGGTAGACACTTTTCTCCTGACTGTGAGATGAAACGGTTTAAAGCAGCTACTCTCCCCGTTAAGCATTGCACATCCCGGACAGTTTTGGGGGCTTCCATATCAATCAAAGCTTGTATTTTGGTTGGATTAGCCTCAATACCTCTTTGTGATACCATGAAGCCCAAGAATTTGCCTGAAGAAACTCCGAAGGCACATTTCTCCAGATTCAGCTTCATTTGGTATTTTCGCAGTACTGAAAATACCTCCATCAAATCTTCAATATGTTTTGCCCTTGCAATGCTCTTTACTAGCATATCGTCAACATAAGCTTCAAAATTTTTCCCGATCAAGTCTTTGAAAATTTTGTTGACGGCCCTCTGATAAGTAGCTCCTGCATTCTTCAGGCCGAACGACATGACTTTATAATAAAAACTTTCACGATCAGTCATGAAAGCCATAAACTTTTTGTCCTCCTTGTTCATGAGGATCTGATTATATCCTAAGTAGGCATCCAAGAAACTCAAGGTTTCATATCCTGCAGTTGCATCTATCAACAGATCAATCCTAGGCAACGGGTAACAATCTTTAGGGCAAGCCTTGTTGAGGTCTGTGTAATCTGTACACATCCTCCACTTCCCATTTTCCTTTTTGACCATCACCACGTTGGCCAGCTAGATTGGGCATTCAATTGGTTCAATGAAACCAGAACTCTTCAATTTTTCAACTTTGCCCCGAACGGCTTCGTATTTTTCCATGGAGAAATTTTTCCTTTTCTGGATAACTGGTTTCACCTTTGGATCTTTCCAAAGTTTGTGCTCTGCAACATGCCGATCAATTCCTAGCATGTCATCTGCAGACCATGTGAACACGTCACTATTTTGTTGAAGAAAAGACTTCAACTCCCCTTTAAACTCTTCCAGCTGCTCAGACCCGATATAAGTAACTCTTTTTTCATCACTAGGATACAACTGGATTTGCTCCAATTTTGCTACTGGCTTGGGCCTTTGCATTTCTCCTCGTCCCGATCATCTCGTACTTCAATTGGTAACGCCGTTACCTTCCTCGGGCCTTCCTTGTCCTTCAGATATGCAACATAACATTGCCGAGAAATTCTCTGGTCAGATGAAACTTGACTGACTCCCATCTCAGTCGGGAATTTTATTCTGAGGTACTTCGTTCAAACGATAGCACCTCACTTTGACAAAGATGGTCTCCCAAGGATTACATTGTAAACAGGGAGATCCCGAACCACTAAGAAATTTACTCGAATGGTGGCTTCCTTGGGGAAGCTTCCAATTGACAGATCCAACTGGACCGATCCTTCCGCTATTGCAGATGATCCTGCAAAGCCATATAGATGGGTGGATGATGGCTCCATCAAGTCTTCATCCACCTTAGGTTTCTCATAGGCTGCATAAGATAATAGGTCTGCAGTAGACCCGGTGCCAACTAACACCCTGTGTACTTCTCGGCGTGCAATCTCTACCTTGATGACTATGGCGTCATCATGAGGTAAACAAATGCCTCTTTCATCTTCTTTGCCAAAGGTGATCGAACCCTCACCATTTGGCCTTTTACGCTTTTGTGTCTCTCCGGTCCCAACAACTTTGGATTTCGCTTTCAGCTTCCGGAGTGATTCAGGCTCGGGACCTCCAAAGATTGTAAGGATCGGTGACCGAGTAGCATCAATCACCTCCTTACCCTTCTTAGATTTAGGAGCCTCCTTCGTTGATCTGGGCTAACCGAACGGTCCCTTTTTACTGCTGCATCGCGTGGTTCCTCTCGCCTTCTAACGATGAAATTGGACAAATGTCCCTGGGATATCAATATTTCAATATCCGCCTTTAAATGTCTGCAATCATTGGTATAATGACCGTAATCCTTGTGGAAACGACAATACCTTTCTCGATCCTACTCCCCAGGTTTAGTAGGAAGCTTCAGAGGCCACTTCAAGATATTCCGTTTCTTGATAATGTTTAAAATATCAGCCCGAGGAGTATTTTATGGAGTATACTGGCTTTGGTCGGGAGATCTCAGCCGCTACGCTTGATGAGGCTTTCCAACTCTATCACGAATATTCTGCTTCGGCTTCTACTTGTTTTCAGGAGCCTTCTGTTCTTTCGCGGAGGCTTTATTATCCCCTAGCGTGCGTCTAAGATTTCGTGACTTCCGCCCCGCTTTTGGCATCTCTGTACCAATTCAGCATAAGTTGTAGGCATGTCTTGAAGTAATAACTCCAAGAGTCTTCGATTAGTGAGTCCAGTGAACAAAGCAGTTTTAGCTACTTGCTCATCTAGGTTTTCTATCTCCATTGTAACCCTGTTGAATCTTTTCAGGTATTCCCGAATCGATTCACTCTTCCCTTGTCTAATAGTAAACAAGGTTTCCTCGGTCTTTTTAATCTGGATTCCACTCTGGAATCACCCTATGAATTTGCGTGCCAACTCGTCGAAATTCACGATCCTTCCTGAGGGGACGTTCGAGAACCATTTCTATGCCGCTCCAGTTAAAGATAAACCAAAGACCCTGCAAAGAATTTCATCAGAATTACCTGCAACTGCCATAGTTTGCTGATAATAACTGATGTGGGCCGTGGGATCTCCGGAGCCATCGAATGTGGAAAAAGTTGGCAAACGGAAATTGATATCCAACAATGGGCTCGGCAAATGGAGTTTTTCAAATAACCGAATAGATATCGTCAGTTATCCTTCCTCTCACCAATTGCCCGAGCTTTTGATTGATATTAGCCAATTCGACCAATATGTGCTGACCGATCTTCAACAACGTGATCACGGCCTCAAACAACATGATCGTCATCACGAACAACGTGTCTAACAGTTGGTAAGTGAGTTCTCACTCCTGTAACAAACCTTGTATTCGAATCGGTAGTACTCCCTTGCGGTCCGTCGAACCGATCATCATGCCTAGGGAGATTTTCAGTTCTCCTAGGTACTCGGTTGCCTTCCTGGAAGTTTTGACCAATATTCTGTTCATCGATTAGTCTTGGATCCCGCTGTGATGCACGCCTTCCTGCATCACGATGGTCGAGCTCTTGTGGTATTACCACCTGTCTGGTCAGCACACGAAGTGTCTGACTTACCTTCAGCATCTGGAGTTTCAGTTGATCCAATTGATATTGGAGTGAATTTGGAGGATTAGTACCTCCTTGACCACCATCTACTTCGAGTGGTCGACTTCCCTGAGGAATATCTGGATTGTTTACTCTAGGAATTTGGATGCCAACATCTCGCTGTGCAGTAGCTGCTGCTACCGCTGATCTAGTCACCATAGCTTTCTGAAACGATTCCCACAGACGATGCCAAATGATGCGTCCAAAATCTGCTCAGCCCTTAGATCTCCTGAGAATGACCTGCAAAATAAAGCGTCAGACGTGGCCCGACTGCTGGGGTCGGGAGTCCACCTCCGAAGGCTAAGTCAGTTGATGAACTTAATCACAAACGGCTCTGCTAGAGCATAGAGCTAAGGAATGAATAACTAGAATACGATTTAGATAGTAAGCATCTGAGTGTTTTCGTCCTCTCTACCTTGTGGGTAGGTGATGTCTTATATAGAGTGTACCTTCGAATCTTCTTCGTTGGATGTATTTGAGCCTTCTTCGGATAGTCGTTGGATCTTAACTGATAGATCCGTTGAGTGATATACTTCTACTAGTTTGGACTAGTAGATGACTCCTAGGATAACCCCCCGACCGTGCATCTATGGTTGCATTGAAACCCGCCCTAGGGGGCCCACCTTGACCCGGAAACCTTGTTATTTGTAGGTCCGATGACCCGAAGTAAAGTAAGAAGTCAGCTTTGGGCCATCCCAGTAGAGGACTTGGTGTCTGGCTTTGAATCCATGAAGGTTGATGATGAGGTTCTATTTATGGAAACAGAATCCTGATGAAGATCTAATTAGTTGATGGACTTGGAGTGCTCTCTATCTTGGTTTGAAGGCATTTCTACCTACTAGGTAAGTCACTTGACTTGTGTGCAAAACCCCTTTAGGTTTGGATTTGATCCGGGCCTTCAATTCCCTGTTTTGGCCTTGTTTGCCTGCATTGGTCGACCGATTGGTCGATCGGGCGACCGACCAATCCACTCGACCAATGGGTGCTGTCTTTGGCAATTAGGTTGATTCTTGCTCTATTTAAGTCTAACCTCGAGTCCACTTCGTATTTGCTGCCTCCAAACCCTCCGGAACGAACCAAAGACCTCTCGCAAGTCATCTCTCTTGCATCCTTGGAGTTTTCTTGGCGGATCTTCGTCGGAACTCTTCTTTTTGCATCAAAAGGTATGTCTACTCTCTCTTCTTCTCCTACATCTTTGTTTTTCTTTCCTTTTTGAGTTGAGACAGTAGAAGAGATGCTGCATCCTCTCGTTGCAAACATCTCCGAACATGTTCTCATGATCATCCTAAGGATTTAAGGCTAGAACAATGATCTTAACCATGATCATTGCAAGCTTTTGAAGGATTCATGATCAAACCATGATTTAATCTCTCATTAATTTCCTAATCTGAATTCCGATCTCTTTGGATCTTCTTTCATTGATCATGTTAGTGGTTAATGGTTGTGTTTTCTTTCTATGATCCATAATCCATAGAATTCTAGTTGTTCTCTTCTACCTTACTATGTGTTCTTCATGATGCATGATAGTACATATATGGTAGGTTTTATTTCCTTATTTAGATTTATGCTTCTAAGCCTTATTCCATGAAGACCTATGCATGTTTTCATGTTTTCATTACCGAAAGCAATGATCCATCCTCCTATTGTTCTTGTCCTTGTTTTCTATTTCAAAATTCATCAAGATCCATGTTTGATTTATTTATGGTAACTTTTTGTTTCCTAATTTGGATCTTGATACCTTGATTTGATTAGTGTTTTGAGGTCCCCTATATGCTAGAATACTACCGATGTAGTCTACCCCTTGATTAGTACCCTTTTGAACCACCAAATTCGGATTTCATATCTCAAAACTCGATTTTCTAAGTTATCGTCGCATTGGTCGACCGATTGGTCGATCGACCACTCGACCAATCCACTCGACCAATGAGTACAAAGAACTCTAGAATTGGTCTGCTTTGGATGCTTTGCTATATTTTCTGTTAGGGATCTTTCCTAATATGTTGTATATACTTGTTTAGGACCTTCTTCTCAAGTTTGCCAAGATCTTACTTGATTTCTTAGGATTCTTTGCGAGTTATAAAAGGTAAGGATGGTTATTTCCTTAATTACATAGATAGCATGAATCTAGTTTCTATATTTGAATATCATTAATATGTTTCCTAAATTAGATTCTTACAATGATATTCTACTGTTGCATAACTTTGATTACAGTAGCATTACTTATTCATATTGAATTGATTCATGTATGATTTACTTACCAATGTTATACAAATGATTGTAAATATTGATTTCTTTCCATATATGGAGTTACCATATATGTGATGATATGAATTGATGCATGTGTATGCTTACGTATGGTTTGGAAAGGAGAGGTGTCCTTTTGACACTTCTGTCCTTGGACTACTACGGGAATATTATGGGATGTTTCCGGAGATGCCCTCTGGACACCTTCCTAAACCGTTGGATGACATATATAGGATTGTCTAGTAGTGTTTGGCTAGGATGTCCTGTTATGTCGACCCTAATCGGAGGGGTATTGAGACCGAACGACCCGTGGTAGCAATGGGGATTCATGGGCGCTCAAGACCGGTAACCAACCCGTGAGAGGACAGGGAATCACATTGTGGGGGCCATTTATTGGTAGGGTTGCATATGGTTAGACTTGGGCTCACGGGCGCTTAAGACCGGTAACCAACCCGTGAGAGGACGTGAGAGCTTCCCGCTTACCATATGTGGATGATCAATAGGGTTGGTGAGTCCGTAGTCGTGGACTATGAGGACTCTAGTGTGAAGGATACCGGAAAGGATCGTCGTGGACGAGGAATGGAAGTATCTCGGATCTGACTTGATGTAACCAAGTAGAAGACTTGCATTTGGCTAGGTATTACCCCGACATGCGCCAAGACTTATACCAAATGGTTGTGAGAGAGTGTGTTGACTTAACCCCCCGCCAAGGTTTGTCCCGAGGGATGAAGGACCCATTACCAATCGGTCGCCCGAGATATCTTAAATGGTTGGAGGGAATCCAAGATATCTTAAATGGTTGAGGATGTGAGTGGACTTTCCTAAAGAAGTACGGTGCTATGACTTAAAGCATGTCTGCCAATAGAGACCAGCATACATAGAGTTAGAATCATTCATTCATTGTTTGTCTCATATCATATTGCATTTATGTTTGTTCGGAATCCCCGCCATTTATGTTATTATGGATTTTAATCGCCTTACCGAGTTTCTTTGAAACTCATTCCTTTATTGTACAATGTTGTTAGACTATCCTGCAGCAGTACGGAATACTATGACGGTCCCTATGAAGAAGCGCAAGGCGAAGAGACATATCTCCAGGAAGGTGATTGCGGTTACCACAATTACTCTGAAGATCCCACGGGTGGTTATGCTCCGTACGATGCTTAGTCCGACCATTGAGTGGAAGCGTCCTTGTGCTATTTATGAGATCTACACCTACAAGGATGTCGTCTACAAAGTGGAGAATAATTTAGTTACCCAATGTACTTGCTACTGGGATTAGCTTTTATCTAGTTTATTCTTTCGAGCTACTTTTCCGCTGGATGTAAAGTGGGATTTTTGCTTCACTTTACTTATCTGGTTTGACACTCCGATTATATCTATTATTCCGTTTCGTTTATGATTCATTCTTTCATTATTGGATCTATGATTTATCTTCCGCACTCTTGTTATGGTTGTTCATGATTATGTTATTGTTTATGTGGGAGGTTGATCACTCGATACCCGATCTTCGGGCTGTGGATCACACTCTCGGGCATGCCGATAGGGTACCGGCTGGGAGGGCGTGATAGATTGGTATCGGGAGCCCAAGGTTCGAGGAGATCCTAACCACAAAAGGCAACAACCGAACATTCCCGAGTCATTGATCTGAAGTGACTCTTCTACTCTTAGAAGTGAATAATAGAACACCGAATTAGAAACTTGAACTTTGAGGCATAACAGAACATTTCTGAATAACATACCATAATTATACTTGAACAAATGACACTAATGCAAGGAAAAGAAAAGTGCATAACATACAATAATTAAAGAGAAACAAAATGAACTTCATTAATTTCAAAAGTTTTTACAATGATTACATCCGAAATGCATAAATGGGAAATCCTAAGGTACAAACTATCTAGGTGATCTACTCTGATCTCTATATGCTCCGAACTCCTCTCGCTAGCCGAGTCACCCGATGCTCTATCCTCGTCTCGTCGAGACTCCATCCTCTCGCACATCTCGCTCCTGTCCGACCTCCATCCTCTCTAGCATGGAAGTCATCGATCTCATCTCGTGCACCAAGATCTGAAGTCTCCGGAACCGCATGTGAAGGGCCACCCGCCTCGAAGTGTGATGAAGGAAACTCGTGGATGCACGGGCTCAGCCTCGCGCATATCTCAGATCATCTCCGGCCTGATCATCACTATCGGGACCGATATCCTCTCCTCCATCCTCCCGATCCCTCATCCTCATCCTCTCGATTCATCATCATCCTCACCCTCCGGACCAGGAGATCTCTCTAACCGATGTAGTCTCATCCGTCGAATGGTCCGAGTCCCAATGGGGTATCCCCGTGATCTAGTGTCCATCGGAGTATCCTCGAAACTCACCCCGAAATGCCCGAAGATCAAAGTCGAAGCCTCCCATAGCAAAGGTTCCGCATGCTAGGCCGCAGAACTAAGTCCAAAGATGACCCGCTGAATGATGTAGGAGAGATCGATCTCGAAGCCCATGTAGATGCGGTAAATGACCAAGGCCTCCATCACCGTGACCCGATGGTGATGTCCGGCTTTCGCATGATGTTCCGGCCGACTATGCGACCGATAATACGTGCAGAACCCGTCATCCGTCCGCTAGTCCACGGTGTGAAGCATCGGCGGCTATCCCATAGCGTAGAGCATATCTCGCGAAGCTCGTACGGCATCGATGGCTGTCCAGTGTCCGCTCCGGCAGGTATCCACACACACCGCCGTGGGTAGTAAGGAACCCGCAAGATCTCGGCCAGTTGTCCGGGTAGAGAAGCGAATCCGAGTCCGGTGGACCCCGCTCCCCGAGGACAAGTCCGAGTGGATGTCCCCGGCCCCGAGCCTCCTCTCGTGTAAGTAAGGTTGCCGAAGAACAACCTCACTAGCTCCGGGTATACCGGCAAATCCTCGGTGAAGAGGTGAGTCCACCGTAAAGTGTCGAACCTCCGCCGGATCCCGAAGGCTCCGAGCTGGCGTAAGTGAAGTAGACGCCCATCTCGATGTTACAATAGCTGAAGTAGGCCTCGTATGCAAACTCGGCCCGAGGTGTGTCAAATAGGTCCTGCCTCCCAACCTCCTCTCTCCGGGCTCGAAAGGAACCCGACCTCTGCCCCCGAGAGCACCTACGATGCGACCTCGACCTCTACCTCCTCCCTCGCCCTCCCCTCTCGCATGATGTATCCGTGGAAGAGACAAGAGACAATTCCAATTAGTGCTATTTCAAGATTTGAGCCAAAAGGGTATTTTCGTAATTTTTCGGAAAATTTCAAATTTGGGGGAAATTTGATTTGAACATACTAGCATGTGCACAATACTTGGAATTTCATGTCTATGAAGTTGTTTTGATGAAAATCGATCGAAAACATGGATTAAAGCGAAAAAATTCAGCAAGAAGAAATTTGGGGATTTTGCAATTTAGGTCAAAATTGGATTTTTGAAAAGTTGAAATTGGTTAAATCAAATTGTATGGACCTATCTACAATGTCATCTTGAGCATGTAGCATTTGATCTCGTGCGAAAATTTCAAGCGGTTTGAGAGAAAACGAAATTTTTCTAAAGATATCGATTTCGGTATAAAACTTTGCGAGATGAGCACCAAATGTGTTAAAACTTGTTGTCTATGCATGTCATTGTGTTTAAAACCTAGGGAATATGTTTCTAAGCATTCCTAAGCATGATTTCTAGCATTGGATACAAGTAAAGCATGGTTTTATTGAAATGCAAGCATGAGAAGATGAAAATGGAAGAAAGAATGAGAGATTTACCTTGTTTGTGAAGATGGTGTGTTGTGTTGTTGTTGTTGAAGCACTAAATCACCTCAAGAACACTTGTGGGAACTCTTGGATATTTTCCCTAGAGCTCTCTCACCTTTGGAAGAAGTTAGAATGAGGTTGGAATGTGGAAATGAGGCTTATAATGCGAATTTTCAGATTCTCGCTTTCATTGGTCGATCGATTGGTCGATCGGGTCACTCGACCAACCACTCGACCAATGGTCACAATGGACCTCATTTGCTGTTGAATTTTTGGAAAATGTGATTTTTGCCTTATGGAATATTGTTTGATGACTATATGGATATATTTGAGCATGATTTAAGTTTTCAAATCATTTGGACTTGTGGTTTATGTTGAATCTTCAAATTCGGTATTTTGATGTTCTCGGTTTTTGCAGAATGGTTACTCCGAGAAGTGGGCGTGGTGAATCCAAAGTGGTCATGGAGGTGGTGAAATACCTCAGGAGGTGGTGAAGTACCTCATGGAGGTGGTGAGATACCAAATGCCGATCAGTGGTACTCATGAGATCCCCGGTGCCCCGAATGTTGGAAGTTTCGAGATATTGCCAATATTATGGGCAATATGATGCAGCAAGCAAGCAGCCTCACCAACCAGATGTTGGTGGGTTTCATGACTCGCATAATGAGACCCGGCTGGTGCTAATGTGAATCCTCATGCCGCAGTCCCGAATGCGGGAGGTTTAGCTGAACTCCTCATACTCGCCTCGATGGAGAGTTTTCTCAAGATGCAAGTACCCACTTTTACCGGAGTTACCAAGGACCCCTTGTTTCCCAACAAGTGGCTTCGTGAGTTGGAGAAGGCTTTCCGGCATCCGCAATGCCTCGGAAGCTCGTAAGATTTTGTTTGCCGAGCGTAGGTTGCAACAAGAAGCCGATGCATGGTGGATCTCCACTCGTCCCGCTTTTGGAAGGTTTGCATGCAGGAGTTGTAACTTGGGAGTTATTCAAAGAGGCTTTTTGTATGAACTACTTTCCCGAGGCGGTGAAGGATGCAAAGGAAGCTGAGTTTATGATTCTCGACTCAAGGAACTTTGTCCGTGTTGGAGTACCAACAAAGTTCGAGGAGCTTCATTTCTTTGCTCCGCATTCTTTGAAGGAAGACCTCGCCAAAGCAAAGAAGTTCTTCAAAGGACTGCGCCCGCCATTAAAGCTTATCTCACAAATCCAGCCTATAGTGAGCTATGCTCAAGTGGTGCAGAACTCGAAGAAGTTGGAAGAAACAGAGAAGGAAAGTGCTCGTGTGCAAAAGCCTTGGCGTCAAGGAATTCTGGTCCGGTGGATCGCAATGACCGCCGTTATGTGAGACCTACACCCTACCCCACTCCTACCTTTCAGTGCTAAGAGTGTAGGTCGTAACACGGGTTTTCAGCAGCCCGGCCAGCTTAAACAAAGATGGCGGAAACCGACCACCAGCAAATGCAAGTGCAAGTGCAAGTGCGAGTGCAAGGCCTTTTGTTCGAAGTCCTCCGCTGCAGCCACCCCCGTTGGATCCAAAGAATCCCGTTTGCTTCTACCGCAAGCAAGCTGGTCATTTTGCTCGTGCTCGTCCGGGCGGCCCGCCCAAAGAGCCTCCCCCTGGTGAAGAGTGCTCCCGCTCCTCCCTCTCGGTAGAGTTTTCAGTATTTCCAAGACCGAGCAGATCCAAGCCATGATGTGATTACAGTGTACATTGTTAGTCGCTTCTATTTCTGCATTTGTCTTATTTGATACGGGTGCATCTCATTCTGCTCATGTCATCTCGCATTCATCAAGAAGACTAACCTAATCCCCGAGAAGTTGTCTAGTTGTTTATTGATTAGTACACCTACTGGTCCTCATAGGAAACTAGATAAGGGGTTATCTAAATGTCCCGTGTTGATTGGTGAGAAGAACTTGGAAGCCAATTTTGTGATTCTTGACATGAAGGACTTCGATGTTATTTTGGGAATTGATTGGTTGACAGCCCACAAAGCCGTGTTCCTTTGTTCCTCAAAGAAGATTCAGTTCCATATATGTGGAAGTCCGGTCTTTGAATTTCAAGGTGAAAAGAGAAGGGTTTGTAAGAAGGTGCCGTCTCAGACCGATGCAAGTCTATGCCCTAGTGGATGATGCTTCATCTCAAGGCAAGGGTATAGTGGAGAAAAGAGTCGATTTAAGTCGAGTTGTCCTGCGACTTTGTTGATGTCTTCCCCGATGATCTATCGTGAGTGCCTCCGGACGGAGATGTCGAATTCTCTATTGATCTCGCCCCCGGTGCCGCCCCCGTATCTAAAGCTCCGTATAGGATGGCTCCCACCGAGTTGAAAGAGTTGCAAAATCAGTTGAATGAGCTCATTGATAGAGGTTTCGCACAGCCTAGTGTGTCACCTTGGGGAGCTCCGGCCTTGTTCGTCAAGAAGAAAGACGGTAGTATGCGCTTGTGCATCGACTACCGTGAGTTGAATAAGTTGACTATCAAGAATAGATATCCACCGCCCGTAATCGATGATCTCTTCGATCGCTTGAAGGGTGCAGTTGTGTTCTCGAAGATTGACTTAAGGTCCGGATATCACCAATTGAAAGTGAAGTCTAGTGATATCTTCAAGACAGCTTTCCGAACGCGGTATGGTCACTACGAGTTTAGAGTCATGCCTTTCGGATTGACCAATGCTCCTGCGGTGTTCATGGACCTCATGAACCGAGTATTTCATGATGTGCTTGATAAGTTTGTGATTGTTTTCATTGATGACATCTTGATCTATTCAAGAGCGAAGAAGAGCATGCGAGTCATCTAAGTTTCACTTTGCAAAGGTTGCGGGAAAAGAAGTTGTTTGCTAAGTTTAGCAAGTGTGATTTCCGGCTTAAGAGAGTGGTTTTCCTTGGTCATGTAGTTTCAGCCGAAGGTATTCGTGTCGATCCCGAAAAGGTCCAAGTCGTGGCTGATTGGGAGAGACCGAAGTCAAGAACGGAAATAAGAAGTTTTCTTGGATTGGCGGGTTACTACCGAAGGTTTATTGAGAACTTTTCTCGGTTGGCTGCTCCTATGACTAAGTTGACCAGGAAAGAAGAGAAGTTTGTTTGGTCTCGACGCCCGTGAGAAGAATTTCCAAGAGTTGAAAGATAGATTGACAAGTGCCCCGGTTTTGACTATACCCGATAGTTCCGGTGGTATGACAGCTTTATACCGATGCGCCAAAGATTGGTTTGGGTTGTGTACCGATGCAACATGGCAAGGTCGTAGCCTATGCTTCTCGGCAATTGAAGGATTATGAGCGGAATTACCCCACTCACGATCTAGAACTTGCCGCCGTTGTCTTTGCTTTGAAGATTTGGAGACATTATCTTTACGGTGAGAAGATTGCCATTTTCACGGATCATAAGAGTTTGAAATACTTCTTTACCCAAAAGGAGTTGAACATGAGACAAAGGAGATGGTTGGAACTCGTCTCCGATTATGATTGTGATATTCAAAGATCATCCTGGGAAAGCAAATGTTGTTGCCGATGCTCTTAGTAGGAAGAACCAAGAAGACTTTGGATTTAAATGCTTTGAGTTTACCATTGTGGTCTTCTATTGAGAGTTTTGGTTTGGAAATCGTCCCCGAGAATTCTGATTTTATTCTTTCGCCATGACGGCAAGATCTGGTCTTAGAGATAAGATTGTTGCTCACAGAGTTCGATCAAGAGTTTTTGACCAAAGTTGAGAAGATTTCTTCGAATCCCGAGTCGGATCCCGACTTTGGTATATCCATGGATGGTGCTTTGTTGTTTAGAGGAAGACTGTGGTGTGCCTGCAAACGATGAAGTTAAGAATGAAATATTGAAGGAAGCACACCAGCTCACTTCTATCAGACACCCGGGAAGCACCAAGATGTACAAGGACTTGAAGGAACATTTTTGGTGGATTGGTCTAAAGGCGGATGTTGACGATTTTGTTGCCAAGTGTGAGACTTGCCAACGTGTGAAAGCCGTCCGACAACCTCCATCCTGGATTACTTCAACCCCTTCCTATTCCTAGTTGGAAGTGGGAAGATATCTCCATGGACTTTGTGACTAGCTTGCCTCTGGACAAGTAAAGGCAATGACACCGTGTGGGTGATTGTTGATAGGTTGACCAAATCAGCCCATTTCATTCCTATGAAGATCACTCATACTGGATAAGCTAGCAGTGCTTTATGTGGATAATGTGGTTCGTCCCGCATGGTGTGCCTTTGAGTATTGTTTCGGATCGTGATCCTAGGTTCACCTCAAGGTTTTGGAACAGTTTGCGTAAGGCCTTGGGAACCCAATTGAACTTGAGTACAGCTCATCATCCACACCGATGGACAATCCGAGCGGACAATTCAGACATTGGAAGACATGCTCAGATCTTGCGTGGTGGATATGGGTGGCAATTGGGATGAACACCTAGCTTTGGTTGAGTTTGCCTATAACAACGGCTTATCAAGCAACAATAGGCATGGCTCCATTCAAGGCTTTGTATGGTAGTACTTGTAGGACACCTTTGTACTGGATCGAGACAGTGAAAGAAAAGTCTTAGGGTCCCGAGATGATTGAAGCTACAAGTGCTATGGTAGATATGATAAGAGAAAGGATTAAGTCCGCCTCAACTGAGACAGAAATCTTAGGCCGATAAGAGAAGGACCGATTTGGAATTTCAAGTTGAGAGAAAGTTTTTCTGAAGGTCTCACCAATGAAGGGTGTGATGAGATTCAATGTTAAGGGTAAGCTTAGCCCTCACATTGGACCTTTCGAGATTTTGGAAAAGGTTGGACCCGATGCGTATCGATTAGCATTACCTCCGTCTCTTGCTGGTGTGCACAATGTGTTCCATATTTC